>NC_066844.1:10230362-10530362 GCF_001640805.2 Lates calcarifer
GGCTTTTGACAAATATTTCCCACATGCTTACATTACTGCATCACTGCAGTCACCTGAGATTCCTTCATCTTCAATTTGGCAAACTTGAGGTCATGTGTCACTTTTTTATTAACTGATAACAATTTGTGAGCACAACCTTTTGGCGTGCCTTCCATGCTTGGCCATATTAAATGAAGTCCTGTAAATATTGAATGAGATTCATGTTCTCTGAGTAGCCTACACCACTGGTTTTATTCCTTGTTTACTGCTTGTGCGTCCCCGAGGAGGAATCCAGCCATTGGCTTTTATCATCTCTGAGGTAACTCAGCCCTTCCTGCTTTTAATGTATGAATGCCTGTCTAGAAAATCGATCTGAAACCACAAAGCTTTTGCTTACACACCAAGTGATGTTGTCTCAATGATTAGTCGTCTGTGTTGATTAACTGAATGCAAGTAGATGAAAAAAGTATATTTAAAAATAGGTTTTAAAAAGCAGTATTTTTGTCAAAAAACAAAACAAAACAAACACACACACAAACACAGAGACAAAAACAGTAGCACTGTACCTAACAAAAAACTGAAAAATATTTCTGTATTATTGCAAGGGGATTTGTGGTACTGTAAATGCTTGTATTACTGAATATGTGGTTTGCAGTGAGCTGAGTATGAATTTGATACATCCACTAACCTCCCCCGTGGGACAAATCTTAACAGCTTTCTTAATTGCCTTATTTTTCATCTAGCACCAGTATCAGGTCAACATTTTAACATGATTGATACCTTGGTTTAAACATTGTATGTTCTTAACATCAGCATGTTTCCCAATGTACAGCCTTACAGAGCCTTTAGCATGTTTGTGAATTTTAACATTGGCAAGACACAATGTGGGTTTATTTACAGAAATGCTCCTCATAGCCACCTTGATACTATATGAGAGTTTAAATTGTATTATTTATTTATTTATTGCTAAAACTTTAACCTATTAAGACTCTTAAAAGTATACCCCGTTGACAGGGACATTGTAGCTAAAATTAATGCAGTCTAATACAACAGCCTACCAAAATATGCTGCCATTATGATGATGATAATTTTTCACCATTTTATAGAGCAAATAATTGATTGAAAAAATGACAAAATAATGGGCATAATGCAAATAAACTAGCTGTAATCCTAAACTGTATTGAATTGAGAGAGAGTTTTTAGGATAGACTATATAACACAGGGCTGTTTTTTACTTTTATTTTTTATTTATTTATTTATCTCAGAATCCATTCATTTTAACTAAGTAGACATAAGTAGAATTGCTTTGTGCAGAAGATGTCTGAGTGAAACTGTGTTATTGCAGTCGTTAACCGTGTGTGTGTGTGTGTGTGTGTGTGTGTATGTGTACGAACTGTAACCCACTGTAGGCTACTGTACTACAGAATGTTTTGCAGAAGAGGATGAGCGTGTGCCAGTTTATTTGCCCTCCTCCTTCCGTACGGAGGGGCGGGGTTCACATGGTACATCAACACTAGCAGCTAGCTGCAGATGTAACCCGGTCGCTCACACTTAAGTTTCTGTTCACTCCGGACTTTTCCGTCGTCGTTAAACTATTATCATACGCATTTTCGAACGAGGCACTGTTACATATGTTACATTTTCATTCGTCTGTTTCCATTCCATCCTGAAATCCACCGCGGCTGCGAAATCATCAGTCTCCGGTCAGTTTGAGCTCGTCGGCTCCTCGGGAACATATGATGTGAATACCGAGCACTGAAGTAGGACTGGATAACTGAGTATCTTAAAAAATATGTAAGTGTTGTTCGGAAACATCTACTCTTGACTCATTGTTACACTGTTTGTTAGATTATTTAATCTAAATATAATATTGTTCACGTAATGTGTCTACTGGGACTAGTAGTGCCATATCGTTCTTAGTGGTGCTATTTCCACAGATTCCACATTATTCCCATACTGACTTGTGGCTTTCAGCTGCGAGTTTGTAGTGAGGAATAGCCTACTTGAATAACATTTCCTTTTTTAGTAGTGATAGCACTGTGATAAATCTATAATATTCCTTAGAGGACTTTAATCACTTTTCCCTATTGATACTAGGAATGCTTTTTAAAAAAAAAAACTCATAAGCTTCAAACTCATGACATTAAGTTGTTCATAATGTGAGTGAGGAGGATGTTGTGACATTTCCCAGTGCTCTGTGTTGTCTTTCTCAGCAGGCTCATTATCTGCAGAAGCAGCCCTTTGCTTTAGGCTACAGTACACTGTACAATATCTGACTTGAACAATTAACTTTCTTTTTCCTGCTTGAAAAGATGATTCTTTCCCCTGCCTTTGCAGAAAAAACATGTTTATGTTCACTCAAACCCCTAACACCTAACCACTTTGATTAATATTTCAACATAAGTTGCAAATTGCTCCCTGACTTACATTATGCATCGTTGCATGCTGGGCCACGATTGGCTGCAGCTCTCGGTCTCTCTGTGTGGCAACAAGCCTTCCCATCCGCCCAGCAACTCCCTATTCCTCATGCCATGGTGATTTTTCTGCCTCCGAGGGCCTTTTCTGCAGCATCCAGTGTAGTAACCATGGCAACGGCAGCCTGACCCTGGGTGTGCTGCTGCTGTTACTACAGGCTTGACCTGAATTCCTTGCTGCATCCCAGGCAGGCATACATGACTTGGGCAGCTGACCTGCTCTCATTGTTGGTTGTGAAGCAGCTGAGGTTGTCAGTCAAAAGCCGAGGCACCAAAACAGTGTTCATGGATCAATAAACTCAGCTGTGATTGGCTTTGTGTTGCAAGGAGAGTCTGTAATGTTATCATTCTTAAGAAAATGTTAACGTATGAGGATCAGCTGGAGTCTCTAGCTGTGACTTCTGTGAAAAAATTAGGTTTTCAAGCAGAGATTGTAGTAAATTGTAGTAAATAATAGAGCTAGTAAATTGAATATCTTTTGGTTTTGGCCTATTGGTTGGATAAAAAGGATATGTGAAGACATCACTTTGGGCTTTAGGGAATAATGATTTGACTATTTTCTGGCGTTTCATAGACCTTTAATCAAGGAAATGATAAGCAGATTAATTAATAATGAAAATAATCACTGCAGTCCTAAGGAAAATCCTCGTAGTGAACATTTTAATATTGAATGGCTGCTGACACGATGCCTTATATCTGTGCTGAACATCTGTGTAAATACAATATAACACCAACTTGAAAGTTTAGATGACATTTCAGGCTGCTAACTGCACTATTTTGTAAAGGTGGAGGATTTTCACATTGTGAATCTGTTGCACTTTTGCTTGGTTGCTGCCTTGGTTGCCACATGGCAACAGCATTGCCATCGAACCCATCCTCACCTGTGGAATATCTTAGTATAACTCACAATACCCTTCCATTTATCTTTCTATTATGCAACTGGGGCCAGTAATGTAAGTGTATGTAATTCATTTCTTAAGGGAGAAATGAGCAGATGTTGTGGATTTAGATGCTGCTGACAGAAAATGAAAGTGTTCATGGAGCGATCCTTGCACAGCCCACAGCTCAGCTGTAGGCTCCCCGAGGTGTCAGCTTGTTGGCGGAGCCAGACTGTGTAGGAGTGCCTATTTCTGTCCTTTCTCCAAGGAACCTCTCTCTCTCTCTCTCTTCCTCTCTCTCTCTCTCTCTCCCTCCCTCCCTCCCTCCACCACTTGCTGCAGCATAACTGAAGTCAGCTCAGTCACCCTCTGGTTCTGTGCCTGTCTGTCTATCATTGTGATCTCTCTTCTACAGCTTAGCCTGCAGACTTAAGAGGACTTCAAGAAGTCAGAGTAGCAGCTAAGAGGAATAGCCATTGATTGTCTATCTTTGCCTATGGAGAGAAATCAGAGCATCTGCTCATGATTAATTGATTAGTTTATCAGCATCAAGTAATTGTTGGAGTCATTTTCTACTGAAAAATGTCAAATATTTAATGGTTCCAGCTTCTCTAATGTGAACATTTTTTGCATTTCTTTGTCTTGTACATTACTACGCTGAATGTCTTTCAGTTTTGGGCAAAATAAGTAATTTGAGTTAAAGCCCGACTGATAAATCAGCAGGTAGATTTTATCATCCGATTTACACTAATTGCAGATAAGTCAGTATCAGTATTTATTACAGGTAACAAGAAATTAAAGCAATGGGAAGCCAACGATAGTTGCTGAAGGTATTTTTTGCCAAGTGTTGCTATTATGATGTTTGTCCACCAGAACGCTGCCACTCTGCTATTGGCAAAACACTAATCCCTGTTGGTTCATTGAATGCATCACAGTACAGCTGAATGGAGATGGCATTAATGAATCTGTGTCTTCATGGTGAGGCGCTCATTTTTACATGTTATGCATTATTTGAATGATAATATTCTATGCCCCCTCATTTCTCCCTCTGTGTAACCAAAATAAGGTACAGATCTACAGCAGTCATGTGAGTCATGCCTGGTTTTGCTGCAGTAAGCCACTACAGCCCTGTGTTAATTGGGTGGTATAGGCTATAGTATGGTGGCCCTGAAGGTCAAAACAAGACAACATTTCAGAAAACACAACAACATTTCAGAAAAGACAACATTACTGAAAACCAAACATTTCACAAAACACAACATTTCACGAAGCACAACAACATTTTACACAACGCAGCGACATTTCACAAAACAGAAAGGGAGGGACAACAGCTCTTGATTGTGATTGGACAGAAATTTTGTGTTTTGTGAAATGTTGTAGTGTTTTCTGAAATGTTATGTTTTGTGAAATGTCATGTTTTCTGAAATTTTGTGCTTTAACCTTAGGCAACCTTACTATAGCCTGTTGACAAGCTTAATTTTACATTTATTAGTCTATAGGGATGACGTATTTTGTAGGCCAACCCGGAAGTTAGTATTACCTTGGTTCCCTCGACAAAAAGCCAATAGACATTTTTCCATTGGTCTTTGCTATAGAACATGAGCTCTGTGATCAACAAAAGTGTATGATACTTAAGCGTTTGTTTAGCAAAATAATCTTAACAAATGAACACCACTGTTTTGAAGCCTAAATACAATTGCCAGAAAGAAAAGCTTCTAACATGTAATTTGAACAGTGAACATTAACTACAGACCTTATTTCAGGCATTTAACCAAAACCCCATTCAAAAAACCCATTGACTTTGAGATGAGGGGGATTGGAAGTACTAAACTGCTAACTTATTTCTGGGTTTTAGGACTCATTCCTGCACCATTCTATTGTGCATCAGCCTTAAAAATCATGTATCATTGGGCATTTGCCACTTCTCTGACATTTTACTGACAAAATGGTTTATCGCTTAATTAAGAAAATGATTGGCAGAGCAGTAAAAGCTCTAATTGCAAACACCTACTGTAATTTATTGTTGAAGCTCTTGGTCATATAGACCTGATATTTATAAATCTGATATTTATTTTTGAGAAAAGAATTCTTAACATAATGGAGCATTTAGCAGCTAAATAGCCATATGTTTTCCTCAGAAATTGGTAGAGAGCAAAATTAGAGCTAAAAGAAAGTGAATATTGGACTCACATTCATTGGATGACCAGAGACATGACTCCAAATAATGGATGATGTTGCTCTATTGTCAACTGCATGTGTAAAATAAACAACTGTTTGCTCTCAAGTAAGTGCTATCAACTGGTGTTACGTCAATTTTGTATTCACAGCTTCTATTGGTTCTGTTGCCCCCAAGTGGCTAAAATAAGTTATTGCATTATTAACAGTTAATTGGTTCTAAAAATGAATGCTGATTAATTGTATGTCAGTTGACTAATTAATTAATATAGTGCTGAGACGATTAGTTGATAAATTTGACATTTGACATTAAAAAAATAAGAAAATGTGTTAGTTCCTGTTTGTACAATGTGAATATTGACTGGGTTTGTCAGTCCTCTATGATAGTAAATTGCAGATATTTAGGTTTAATGAGTTAGTCAGACAAAAGGTATTTTGATTATTCTAAACTTGCACAGACACAGTGTAGATAGTATAAAACTCTTGTTTGTATGTCTAAATAATTAAAACAATTACAAAATAACAATTACAAAACAAAAGACAGTTGTCAAACATTATGTGAAAACACTAAACCCTTAACTATAAGACACATTTCCCCCATAAATGGGTTTATAAAAACACTGGAATAATTTTTTGTCAGTACCTAAAAATAGTACAGAGCAAAAAAGAACACAAAAATAAACAGTTGGGACATGGAGATGCAGCAGGATGCTCTAAAAACTACCCGTCTGTCAGGAGCAGCATGTAACATTTGTACAGTTCTGTCATGTGCTGTCAAATTGTGCAGCAGATTCCTGTGTAGCTCACGAACATAAGTACATGGCCTGAAATAGTGTAAAATCAGTGGGGATTGCAGGCTGCAGATGTCTGCATTGACCTTAGAAAAGGCAGTTGTGCTGAAGCTGATTTTATTTATCCTCTGTGTGTCTTTCAAGACAGCGTTCCATTGTCTGCGTATTTTGGGGCCAGGGAGGTCTGGCTGCCCTGAAACCATGTGAGTCACTCACAAACAATGTGATTCTCTGTCTTCTCTCCACTGCTCACTTCTCCTCAGAATTAGACTGGAATCAATAAGGCATTGACAGCCAGTGACCCACATTTGCTACTCTCACATGATGATGGGATGTCAGTAGTATCCAGTCAATTGTGTGAAGTGATTTAAGAAATTTCTTTAGTTGATGTCACTGCTGCCTTTCTGTTTTCAGGGATGGATTTTTTTGTCTGCAGCCCATTTTGAAGCAGCTTTGTTTGCTTTATGTTGTAGATGGAATGGACCAGCAGAGGGCACTGCACTCAGGTTGCCTGGTCTCAGGGGTTCGCACGCCTCCCGTCCGCCGCAACAGCAAGCTGGCCAGCCTGGGACGCATCTTCAAGCCCTGGAAATGGAGGAAAAAGAAAAATGAGAAGCTGAAGCCCTCGGCAAGTGAGTGTGACTCGTGCTTCCATCAGTGCTGGGAAAAGCACTGGATGGTTAGGGAATCGCTCAGGAAATAGGAACAAGACGGCTGTATTTACAAAGCGTTCCACATGTTTTCATTTGCTATGCAGTCAGTGGACTGGTTTTTATAAATGTTTGTGTTGTTTAGCGGTGGAGAAGAAGACAGCTGTACGACAGAAAAGAGATGACCTCGTCAAGAGGAACCCTGGGGAGATGGAGACAGGTGCAAAATGAGAGATGAATACATACACAAACACATACACACACACACACACATGAACACATGTGACTCCAGGCTCATCACACTTCATTTGTTTAACCACATGATGCCCAACTCGTTCTCTGTGCACTGTTTGCAGAGTCAGATCTTGCTTGTGGGGGTAACAGTGAAGATCCAGACACCCCGACTCACTCTGACGGTGAGGACAGAGATGAGGAGCCTGTGGCACCTCTGGCTAGCACCAATGAAGATCTAGGCAGCGATTTAGAAGCCTCAACAGGTAGAGTACAATACTGGGGCTTGATAGAAAACATTCAACAAATAAAGAGATATACAAAGCACTTTGTATAGCTCATTGTTTTGGTTTTATGGCCCACAAGCATTGTGGTCATCTCTCCACCCTCATTGTGATTTTTCCAGCAGCAGCTGTTTATAATTGGAAAAAAAATCCAAGTCCACTCTACACTACTTAGCATCAAACAGCAGACACATACAGTTAGCAACTAGCTGGTGATTTAGCTGCTAAAGAGTCAGATATTTCCCTCAGGAGTTGGTGGAGACCACAACAGAGCTAAAAGAGGGTAAATGTTAGGCTTACATTCTACAGGTGGCCAGAAACACAACTCCAAAGAATGCTAATGCTGCTGGATATGTAAACAGGCAACCTTTTTGCTATTGTCATCCTAAATTTATAAGGTGATAACACTGTGTGTCAGTGTTGTGCTTACAGCTTGCTGCAGTGCCCTTTAGTGGCCAAACAATGATGCAGGTCGAAAATAATTTAGATTGTGGCCTGCCGTTATGTGCTTTTTGTATGAAAAGTTGTAATCGGCTGATACATCTCTATCATAATTTCTAAAGTAAGTATCACCATTTAAAGGCACTTTCACACCCATGGATAATTTAGAGTTACACATTAACCTAAACTGTGTGTCTGTGGACAGTGATAGGAAACACCAGCAGAGGTAGGGGATTTGCAGACTTGATACACAAGCAGGTGGTAGATTCAAACCTAGGACCAAATCTAGTGTCAGTCTTTACTATAGTTCCTGTTTGTGATTTAAGCTGACAAAATAATTTATTATTAGTAATAATAAATAATTAGTAATAAAATTGGTGATTCTTGTTGGTTAAAATGGCTATATCTTTCCTGGTGCGGTTTTATTGGCACCAGCTGCAGTTTGGAGTACCATGTCTCTGACTGTCCACTAAGTGGAGACAGAGACTTTCCAAACAAACCAGACATTTACATTATCGTTGCTGATGCTCCATCCCAGTTCAAGATGTGACTGAAGATTTAAAGGCAGCGGGCGACCCCAGTCAGAGTGACGATGGGGAAGACGAAAGCACGTCACTAAGCGACCCTGGTGAAGAGCAGTCGATGGGGAAGGTGGAGACTGTTGAAGGGAAACAGGAGGTGACAGTGACCCAACCTCAGAGACGAGCCAGCACCCCTCCTCCACCCAACATGCCAGTGAAACTGCTCACCAGACTGGGCAGCCTCGATGGTGAGTTTACCATGATAACGCTGATGTCAAGCCTTGCCGGTTTGCAGTGGTGTCTCATGTTGATGATTACCTTCCTCAGCTGCCCCTCCAGTGCCAGTGAAGAAGTCCCCAGCCACCTTACCCAGGAACTTCACACTTCCCAAAGACCCTCATGGCTCACTGTTGAGAGGCAGGATCTCCACACCTACTGGGTCCCCCCACCTTGGGGCACTACACCCACAGCTGCCCCCCAGCTGTATCATTGAGGAACTACACCGCGCCCTAGCCACCAAACATAGACAGGACAGGTCAGACTCTGGAGCAACATGTGCAGCATTTCTAAACATATATTGCCTTTGTTTGTATACTTTCTATTCTGTAAATGTTTCCACATGATATATATAGTGATAAATGCAGAATATAGTTATTATTTTTTACAAAATGAAAAACAAATGAAATGGAGCTTCCGTTAATGAAAGATATTGTATCAGTTCTGTTAGACTATTAAAAAACCTGTTCACGAAAAATAATAATCCAATGATTAATTTTCGATTGACTGACTAAATGATTAAGTGATTAACTGATACATTGTTTCAGCCCTTCTGCCAGCCCTCTCTGGCATTTCCTACCTAGTGAGATCATTTTTTGTTGTTGACACAATATATAATGTTCTACTAAGTTCATTAAAGACAGAGTCACAGAGTAGAAACTGTTGCTTGAATGAACTGCGAGCTGTGTTAAAAACACATAAAGTACCAGTATTGTCCTCTTCTTCCTTTTAATTATAAACTAAACTGGTTGGCCTTTAATCATTCTTTGTGGGGATGCCTGACTCTTCTAAAGTCAGCAAGCATTTCCCTGGATTTAATCACTCAGTCTTTTTTAACTGCTTGTAAAAAAATGTTGTGGTAGTCAACCAGTCATCACACAAAGCTAAAGTTGTAATTGACAGATTTGTCTTGTGATGTGTGACCTCAGTTTCCAGACAAAGGAAGCACGCTCATCTCCAAAACGCCGGCTGGATGGCCGTCTTTCCCGCACGTCTAGCACAGAGAGGGAGCCTGCCGGGGAGTCTGAGAGCAAGAAGGAGTCTGATGAGAACAAGGAGAACTGGCGTCTGGACGAGTACTTGAGCGACCAGGACAGCTGGAACGAGTCTGTGATCTCTGGTAGGTCTCTGCTGACAGCAGACATGTACTGGAATATTTGCTTTACTATTATCTGCCTCTTAATGTACAAAGCCAGCAAAATCTGGGCAACCTGTCAGTGGATAATGAAGCAGCATAATCTGCTGATATTTGTTTACAGTGAGCGCCATGACAGGGAGATTTGCAGCAATGACGAATAGCAGACTTACTGGTGTTAAATTTCAGTGGCCCGTCAACATCTGCTCTGGTGGCCTAATTCTTGGCCATTCATGTGGGTCATTGGTGCACAGCCGCCTGCCATCAACATGTCTGTGAAAAAAAAAAAGGCTAAGATGGAACGTGACAGACACACATGGTATCAGCACTAGAATGACGTAATACAAATATCTGCTGACTGAGGAGACAGTCATAAAAATATGTAAGGGATGATGTAGCAACAGAATGACAAAATAGATTTACAATGTAATTAGAATCTGTACAATGTTTCTATTATATGTCAGTGTAGCAGAAAAAAAAAACATTTACTTGCTTTGAACCAAAAATATGTAAAAATGAAGCTAATTAGGCTAATTTAATTTTACTCAGACTTTCAAATCTCTTATTATTTGCTGGCCAGGCCCTGCAACACAAATCATTCGTCGTGTGATGTGTAACCAGACCTTGCTTTTTACCTCTTAAGTCTGATCATGTTGATAAAATGAATCACAACTGTAGGATGTCACTCAGTTTGAAGCATACTCCCCATATTGGGAGTTGGTGGCATCAATGAGCCATAAAATGCACTAGTGCACAAGTAAAGGAAGAGAAGAAGCATATTGTTACCCAGTGTGATCAACGACGGGTTCAAATGCCTTTGCAAGTGTATGAAGTAGGAAATGCATTTCACATGTTTGTATGGCTTTGAGGACGCACACAAAACAATACGTTATGAGACAAGTACTTAATGTAAACTTGATGTGAAACTCCTATATAATAAGAAAAATCATGCACTCACACTGTTTGTTTCATCACATTAACATTAAAAACATGTTTTAGGAACAGTAATTATCCTAACATATTTAGTACTTAAGTGTTGGTCATTTTGGCATGGCAAATGAGTCAAAATACTACAATACTCATGTGCCTCAGGCACCAATGCTATGGAGAAGAAGCCAGTCAGAGGCATGAATCAGAATTTAGAGCTCTGTAACTGGCTGTGTCCTGCCAAAAAGTACCATGGGAGTCCAAGTTAACCCATGATTTTTGTTAATGTACACAAGCTTGTACTTTTTTTTTTCTTTTTTTTTTCTGAAGAACCAGATATTTTCTAACACAGTTGTTGATCTCGTTGACTGATGATTGAATCAGGAGAGCTTTATACTGATCCAAACTGTAGAGGAGCTCATTGCAACATTGTAACATTGTCTGTGGGAAAACTGAATAGGAATTTTACTAGTGGAACCAAATAGCTCCCCCCACTTCACAACTCTATAAATGAGCTACATGGTTTCATTGCTCAGATGGAAGACACAAATGTTGACATCTCAAAACTCACATGAAATATTGGCTAGTCTTAAATGGAGGAACACACTATGGTCTGCTTAGTCAGAGCTTTTGGAAGTGTGGTGGTGATGGCAGCAGCGATCATGCGGTGAAGATGCTTCTTTACAGCAGGCCCTTGAACTCTGGTGAAGGTTGAGGGTAACATGAATGCAGAAAAAAATTCCAAAGACATCCTAGATTAGAACTTGCTGCAAGAGATCTGCAGTATAGGTGAAGACTTGCAGTATTTTACAGCAATGTTAATACCCTGTAGGGACTAGCGGCCTCAGTCCAATCCGAAATTTGTGGCTTGACTTGTAAGTAGTTGTTCCTTCATGGTCCTCATGCAACTTGACAGAGCTTGAAGAGTTTTGCTAAGAAGAATGGGGGAAATGTGTGTGTAGTGGTCAGACATATAGATACAAATGTGCCTCTAGTAAATACTAACTTTTTTGTGTCATTTTTTTTCAGCCAGTGTTATTCAAAGTTGTATAAACTGTGAAAATGTCCAAGGAGGTGAATGCTTTTATGTAAGGCATTTGATGATGTTTATATAAGTAAGCTACAGATATTTAATTAATAAGGTGTTAGGTGTTGTTTAACACAGTTGTCGCTCAGGTCTTAAGAGAAAGCACAAAAGCACACTATGTGGTGATTAGCACCAGCTCAGCAGGTTGAGCTGGAAAACTATGTGTGGCATCTCGAAAACCACTGTGTCGTTGCTGACCTTAATTTGTGCTCGACAACAACAGGGACCCTCCCACGAAGGATGAGGAAGGAGCTGCTGGCTGTGAAGCTTCGGAACCGGCCCAGCAAGCAGGAGCTGGAGGACCGCAACATCTTCCCTGTCCGCAGCGACCAGGAGCGGCAGGAAATCCGCCAGCAGATAGAGATGAAGCTGGCCAAGTGAGTCGCTCTGTGTGGACCCAGATCAGCCTGCCATCAGCTCTCACCCCCCATCAGCCCCCCCACCTCCTCATGTATGTCTGTTTCATCACTCATCTGTTGTCCACACTTGTCCACTGCTTGTCTGTTTCCCTACCACCATCTACTAACAAACACTCTGTCCCTAAACATATCACAAAGGCTATAGTGTCTATAGTGTGTGTCAAGCCATAATAATAAGAAAATTCATGCACTCACACTGTTTGTTTCATCACATTGCTGTATATTCTCGCTAATAAGCTGAAAGATGTTTTGGAATGTGTGTTTGGATAATATATATATATGACATACAGGTTAAAGGAGGGTAAACTCATCTCAGTTTGCCTACCCCTGTTACTCAGAGTTTAGCAGCAAAGACACTTGGAGCACGCTGTAAGTTTAAATAATTTTTTGATGTGCTGCCATCTAGTTCTTCTTTGCTACATTTGTGGTTAAATTGCAAGTCTCTCAATGTGGTCAAGGTTTTGTTTTTGGTCTCTACCAAACCAAAATAGAATGAATTCAGGAAGCTTTGCAGTCACTGCACCCCAACTGTTGTTTGACAAAGTAAGTTCCAGCACGCAACTCCCCATGAAACAAATGAACATATTTACATTTCTTTTTTGTGTAGGAGTTAAACACATGAGATACAGTGCGTTAATTACTGAGCTTTAGCGGTGTAGGTAGGCATACTTTGTCACTTTGGACAGAGCCAGGGTAGCTGTTCCCCCATCTTTTTATGCTAATCTAGGCTAATCATGGTCCGACCCCAGCTCTATACTTAACCTTCAGTCATGAGAATAATATTATTCTGTGACATAAGTCTATTTTCTACAATTTTAAAGCTACATTAATTAATTGTTGACCACTTTTTATCACTTCATAAAGTTGATATAGTGAACATGGTAACAGTTGCTTATTAACATACCCAGCAGACATGAAGCAATACTAGCATTTGCAGTCTTGAGTTGCCGGTGACCCAGTGCTCGTTCAGTGTTCACTACCCTTTTAGCTTTGTTTTGTGTCCAGCAATATGTGCCTTTTAGCTGCTAAATAGTCCACTATGTTCACCAGCTAGAAACGGGTTGATGAAGGCAACTGGTGAGTGTGAAATTAAATATTAAAGTTGCATCTGTAAAACCAAAACAATGAGCTGAAAGACACTAGAATAAGCTGAGGTGAACTGCAGAAGACTCTGTTGCGTTGTTACTATGAGTGACACCTTTCTCATCACATGTAGTCATTCATCTATTCATCTATGTAAATATTGATTAGTGCAGCTTTAAACTATTATTTTATATTATCTCCATCTTTAAAATTGTCAACCTAGTACTTACATCACTTTGACATGTGATATCATATCTATTGTTAATCTACAACTTGCCGATTTATGCTAAAGCCTCTTCTGGGACCGGGGTAAAGCTGTTCACTACTGCATAATTAGGGCACAATTGCCTCAGTACACTGTGTTACTGTCATCAGGTGTTATTGGCTACACCTAGTTAAATCCAGTGCATTATAACAGCCCTGGAATTAGTCCTACCTGTTCGGTTTTGGTTGAGACTTGAGGAGGTGCGGATTCAGGCTGTGTTCTAAGGTGCTGTTGAAATATATTGCTTTATACTGGCGGAAGAGTAAATATTAGCACACTTTTCAATTTGTACAACACACTAAGCAGTCAAAATTATGGTATGGAAAGATATGACAGGATAGGAAAAAGGAGAAAAGCTCCTGTTGGTCCTCAGTGCATCAGTGCATTGTACGTTCATATTTTATTGTGGTCCTGTTAATTGACTATTACTTTACTTTCTTTACTAAATTGTCACAACAAAGCTTTTTTAAAATTTGAAATGCTGTTCCTCTCCTTTCATTGGATGTGGCTTTTCTGGGTCAAGTGGACTGATTTTTGGAGTGTGGAACAGGATTTACTGAAAGGCAGAGGATGAATGCAACACAGAACATAATCGTATTTGTTGCGTTATGTAAAAGGCAATAGGCTGTTATTATGGTAACTTTAATAGGATTAACAGTCAAATCAGGTTGGGTTTTTTGTGAATAATACAGCAGCAGGGTGTTGCTGGTAGGCTTATACAATGCTCAGAGTGAGAGGAGGAAGGTTCACTCCTCTCTAGAAATGTTGTCACAACATCAAATATATTGTTATTATATTGTTATATTGTTTCTGATACTAATCTAATCTTAAAGCATGATGGCTGGCCCTCTCATTAAAATTCATGGATGTCAAGTGTGGGTGCTGGACAGTAAAACAGCAGCTCTCCTGACAGTGGATGACCGTTTGACTTTTTGGACTCACAGAGGGTTGAAGCAGCTTTTGTAGCTGTTTTCACTTTTGTCTCTGTGGACTATTAACACTTTTAGTTGTTTTTCATACCTTTGTTAAAACAGGCAGCTGTGATAATAGCCTGTTAGTGAAATGTTCACACTTCGCTGTGTGCCGAATGCTGCTAAGTGCTTTAATTTGAGGTTAACCCGCTTTCGGCTGCCAATTTTGTTGAAACAGATGCTGTTCTTCACAGTAAGCGACAAACAAACCTACAAACTTCTAATTGCCGTTTTTAGATGCATCATTACCTGAAACAACTCTCATCTTAAAATTGCTCGTAGGCCTTTAACTGAATTCAGTTTTTTCAGTCATCACGTGTGCATCTGGTAACATCTGTTGATTTGGATCATAACAACATTTTAACTACACTGTAACTGCATTATGAATTATTATGCGAATACACTTTAGTGCATAATGTATCTTGCATTAGCATCATATTATATATTTTATGCATTTATCATAAAATATATGATTGTGTTTATTTAATTCATAAACTAATTAGTCAAAATGAGAAAGCAGAGCTAATGTAAAATATCAAATTAACACACTAAATATTCGTCATGTCAGTTTATTTCCATTCTGGTCAGGGTATAAATTGTCTTCCACCATTAAGTTTAAGTGTTTACAGTATGTTAATGTAGACAGATTGAAGTCAGTATTTTATTAAGACGCAGATGAGGAATCATCAGCCTTAATAAATTGGAAAATAGGAAATATAGGGTGCTTCTTCTAAAAGCAAAACAACACATTCAATAATAATAATAATTTATAATGTTTAAGATACGCTACTGAATCTCTGTTGTCTGCTTTTAAAAACACATGATGTTAACAATCTCAGGGCTCCATTCTTCTGTGCTGAGCAGACAGGCTCACTACAAATGTCATCACTAAGGGGCATCACAATGAGCTGATGTGTCTGCCTGTAAAACAAATGCACCTACTGACAATGAACAGGCGACTCTGTGGTGGTTTTTTCTCCTCAGAGTGCACCACAGTGAGTGCTGTGGAGTTGTCTTTTTTGTCTATTTTTTCAATATAATTTTTTTATTCATGTATTGAATGTAATTCAAATCTAAAAAATATTCCACTGATTTTTCCAGCAGCATACTTCAGGCTGGAATACGTTTTCATTCATCAACTAATCCAATAATGATGTTTAAAATCCCAACATTGATCCCTGAGTTGCACCTTTTCTCTGTACATGTACTTGTGTAAGTGGTTTGGTTAAGGCTTCATGCTATCATCGACATACAGCCGTCTTGAGTCATGACAGTGCTGTAGTCTGTTATGTAAATACGTACAGTCTCTTTATTTTCTAAAATATGGATCATGATAATTCCCTTGTAAGTGGTGCAGGTTTTTTATTATTGCCAATCAACTGCACATAAAGGCGTACAAATTTTTATAGCTTTACATTTTAGTCATTTTGCATTTGCCAAGGAAAATAAATCTTTGGTCCATAAATGTATAACTGGAAAATGTGTTTCAAGTTTAGCATATAATGTGCATTCTACACAATTTTATATTCAAGGAAACAACTGTGTCACTCACTTGCTGAATGGAGAGGAGATGTAATAGACATTACATAATTTTTGCAGCATAAAGGTCACCACTGGAGCCAGTGAACTCCAGGGAGATTGGACCCCTGTGTGCCCTGGGTGTGGTTTCATTACATATCCAGTACTATCACAGGTCAAAGCAGCTAATTAGAGAGATGAAGACTTTGAGCTGAGAGAGAGAGTGATCTGGTTTCCGTTCCTATCCGACCACACTAGGAGGGAAATAGGGCAGAGAGCTTTTGAAAAAGCCTAATTAATTGACAGTTAAGCCTTTCACTCCCTGCTTCGTAATTTAACTGTGAGAGATGAGTAAGGCGGGGTGACATTCAGACAAGATAAATAATACTGCCCAGGAGTTTCTTTTAGCCTGGCATCACGCTTCTCCATGTGCCTTTTTCCTACGCCCTCGCCCAAGGCATTTCACAGCTGCGTGTCAATCTGGATAGTCTGAGTGGCTATGTGTGCCTCTGATGTATGTGACGTTATCATAAACCAAAGCTGTTCCAAACACGCCTTGTTCCATGTGCACGTGGACAAATTCCAACAAGTAATTGCAGAATAGCAAAAGGCATCATGAATTTAATTACTGAACATGCCAGAAAGGGCATTGGATGCATGATGGCCTCTAGTTGGCAGGGGGCATTTTAGCGACACACAGCTACATCACACACTACTTATGTAAAGTGAACTCCTGACTACTCTTGCATAATAAAAACAGGAAGTGATCAATTATGTGCTGTAAGTGGAAGTGTGACAGTGGGGAAGCTGGGTTATGGACAATACGTACTCAATGTTGGTTAAGGACAGAGGTCAGAGCAGCAGGTCTATTGTGAGCCAAGTTCCCTGCTGTCAATACAGTTCACTCAGTGTGCTACATTACTGCAGTAATGACTTTTCTACCTGGTGCACCTACAGTATACCTTCAATCAATTAATCAATCGTCAGTTATACAACTGATTTATTTATAGAGAAAGAAAGCAGTGATTAGACACATGATATTCAGTATTAAGACCAAAATAAGAATTTATTCTCTTGAGGAGTAAAAACACATCAGTGAGCCACATAATTGCACTGGGTGATGTGTTCATTCATTATCATGACCATGGTCGTTTATTTTGACTTGATCAAACATTGACCATCCTGCTACTGTAAATACCCAGCATCAAATGTGTATTAATCTGCTACTGAAAATAGTCCTCAGTAAGTTCATGGTTTCCTCCTGTTGTAATGTTTGCTAAAAACTACAGTGCCCAGTTGGTTGACTTACTGAGGATTTTTGAACAGTTGGTCTCAATTAAAAGAATCATAGGATTTTTTTCTCTTCACCCCTCACTGTTACATGATATAATATACAGCAGCAGTAAACCAGTTCCATCCCAAGACCAACAACTAGATAGTTAGCATTAGCAGGGTTAGCAGTTTTTTTTCTTAGCTTTCACTTATGGGGATTGCTTCTAGCACTCAGAAGAATGGACTTAAGTTTTCAGATCAGTACAATCAGTGTGTGACTGTGCAACAAGTGTTCCACGGGAAAACTTAAGCTGAGCTTTTGAGTGAATTTCACCTTTGAGCCCAGTCCTGTGCCAGACGCTTTGTCTGCAGCCTGGCTGTGCTCTCACAGGTGCTGCAGCGCTCAGCTTAGACTGCAGGACTGACTGCTCAACAAGAGTCGTCCACATGAACTGAGTCAGAGCTGTGAACAGCTGAAGCATGCCATTGTTTGGGGTGACGGCACCATGTGCTCGTCTGCCAGCGTCTCCGTCCTGCTGACCACACGGTCTGCCAGAGGGCATGACGAGCCCTTCCCTGGCAGCTCACACAGCAACAACAAAAGCTGGAGGGACCATCTCCTATACCCGCTCTCTAAACATCCCTCCTGTACCAGTGACTGTACACACACTGAATGAATCATACTGAATCTGTCACATTGAATGAGTCGTGCTGAATCGAACAGAGTGGTGTTTGTGGAGGTGGCCAGCATGCTGTGTCCTGTCTGAAGCACCCAGCAGTGTTTGTGAAGGGCCTTGAGCAGCGCAGCTGTTTGTACAACATCAGGAACAGAACAGCCTTCATCGCTGACTGAGAACAATCAGTTTTCTCACCTTGACTCTTGAGCAGAGCAGCGGTGATGCCGAGGCATTCATCTGAGTTACCTTGTGCAGAGTCAACAAAAGCTGAAAATGAATGAATGCATTATGACCTTAGTTTACAGTGAGCACTTTTTAAAGCCACTGTGTGTAGAATTTTAATGTGATAGCAACCCTTTGTTTTTTTCTGAAGGAATAACATGAGACTAAATTAGTACATTCTGCATTACTTTAGCCTAATTTATCTCCAAAATATAAGGTCCATATGGAAGGCTGCAGCAAAGCTCTTGAAACTACCACTGTGGGGTGCCAAAACATGAATTATAAAAAACTATGCATAGGGTCTTTAAAACGAGTGGGACAATTTTGAATTTATTTTAAATAGCAAAGCAAAGTATTGGAACAATATTTGAACATAGGCTTTAATCTGAGCATAACTTGTGTAGTACCTACTGACAAATGCAACGATGCACTGATCTAAATGTTTTGCTTTTAAGTGCTACTGCTGTTACTGCAGTAGCAGGGTGGATCTGAACACGCTGGCACTGACAGTGAAAACAGCGAAGCTTGGGTTTTTTTATGGTCAGCCCTCGCCCCCCTGTCTGATGAAGGCTTAGGAATTACTCAGTCTCAAAAGTGCTATTCCAAAATTTGTTATAACACAAAAAATAATAATAATTTTAAAAATATATATAAATGTACTGATTCTTGCTTTTATTCTGCTGCTTAGTTTTATTTTTTAATTATTCAATCATCACATACACTCATCATATATGTTTAAAAAAAACTTTTTTTTTCTTTTATTTCATTAGCTTTTTGGAGATGTCAGTTTGTCTCACATACACTTAGATAGATTTGACAAAACTCAGAGGGCATCAGGAGATAGCAAACTCACAAAACTAAACAAAGATTGTTGTGTTTTAATGCAGTCAGTACATGAGAAGAAGATATATAACGCTACCTATATACACATTCTGTAAATAAATATCAAAAATAAGAACAAAAACATATCTTAAAACAGCTTTAAAATAACTCCAAATTATACACTTAATTTTCACAAGACATAATTGTTTAAGGCTGTTTTCATTTGTGCTGTGATGTAACACTTCCACTGTTACATACTGAAGAGTACATTGCATGTTGCATTGATTTACATTACTGTAGCATAGAGCGCCACTCTGCAGCAGAATGCAGAGCAGTGGGCTGGCCTAGGATAGCAGAAGGGAATCCTCTGTTTCTAAATTTGGCTCTCATTGGCGAAACACTGCAGCAACAGCAGCCATTATCAATGGCCTATCTACGTCACAGCCCAGCTTGCCTTCCCTCTGCCCCTGTCCCTGCTGATGGAGGGACTGCATTTTCTCTCCCCCGCTCTTCTCTGATTGAACCATGTCCACTCTCCCTGTGGGGCTCTTCTGGAGTGCTGGGCACAATTTACTGCAACAATCTACATCTCCATCCCTGTCCTCTTTTACAGGCTTCTATGCTGGCATTATCAGCCTGCGCCCTCAGCTTAGGACATCATTATATAAAAATGCCACTGTGAAGATCCTCCTTTATAACAGTGCTGAGATTTTGCTGCAGCCCTCCTATGAGTTTGTGAGAGGATAGTGATCGTGCGTCTGATGACTTAGTAAAAATCCCAGAAGCATCAAATGCCCTGAGTTCCCAGTAGAAACGTGTGGCTGCTATTTTTAGAAGGGCAACTTTTTGAATCCAATTATTACCCTGTGCCTGTCATGTGATGATCATGTGGGTGACCATGCAGGGAGGGCTGCAAAGAGAGTGAGCAATGAAAGGAGCTGGAGCTGGCAGAAGTAATATAAAAGGAGGATAAGCAGATGTTTTGAAAGTATTGTTGTTTGTATTTCTGTGCAGATTGCAGGTATAGTTATACACACATAGCTTGGTGGCAGAGCTGCTTTGGATGCAGAAATAATTACTGAGGAGCCAAAGAACTACAGTTTCAAGATTGGATTGAAATCCACTGACAAAGGCAGCCTGATCATGTTTTCATCATGACAGATCATATCAGGTCAGCTTCTAAAAATGATTGTTCCTCTTTCTTTAAAGGGCAAAAGAGGTAAAAGAAAGCAAAGAGAAAAACTTTGCACCACCATAATAACCATTACATTAACACTCTTAACTTTCCTCATGAGAACTGCATAAATATCCAGCAAAACACTTAACATATAAAATGAAAAAAGAGAAATTAAAACTTAATTTAACTTCTTGTCAAGATGCTTTTGCATATTTGGACTTTATACTTTTTACTTTTTTACTTTATACTTTTTCTGGTCACACCAGAAAATAGTGCATCAAAATGAATCTGTGTTTCTTTGGGAGATATTTGGTTCTAGAAGGTGGTGACAATTCTCACAGGGCTAGCTGGTAAGCTGCTGTGCACGGGCTAACCTGCTAATAGACTGGGCTAGCACTTGTCAGTTACACTTTTGTTCAGTTAAAAAGTTACTTAAAAGGGAAAATTAAATCTCTCCCAGATCCTTACTGACAGGCATTTAGCATACTCATTAGCATAGGTCACCATCCTCTGAAAATCAGCACTGCCACAGTAGCTCTTTGTTGGTCAATGGTGCAAATTTGTGGGTTTGTGGTTTTTAATGGTGGTGTGATAGGCATTTAGGCAGCACTAGCTAGCTACCAACTTTAGTGCAACCCTTAACTAAGCTTTCAAAACATGAATTGTTTATAGAATAAATTAAACAGGTATATGAAGTATAGAATGGTGCTATCGATAGTAAGGATAGCAGCTTGACAGATAAGCAAGATACTGTAAGTAATGAGAGAATGTGTTTGGTTGAAGGTTGAAGAACAAAAACCACTATGTAGGTATGCACTATTTCTCAAATTTTAAGCAGCATCGTGATTCGAACTAATACAGTTTGCAAACCGCAAAAATTGCAATTTTTTTTTACAACAGAATGACAGTGGATTCAATTTTATGTCTGCAGTTTTTCTGCTATATATATTTTGAGAAAGTTATTGCTGCTGTTGCAATATTATAGAGTTGCATAATACGCATTTGAGCTGAGAAGGAGAGAGAGAAAGAGAGAAGAAGAAGAGAAACATTTTCTACCAGAACAAATCCAATAGTTTTTATCGTCTGTGTCTGTCTCTACAGGCTCTCTGTGTGCCTGTCAGTCGTCTGTCATTCCCTCTCAATGTATCAGCATTTGAAAAATCACCACAGGCAGCAGTATGACCAATGTTAAGTTACTGCAAAGCAGGCAAGCGAACGTAGTGCCACTATTAGTTTTGTGAGAATTGTTCTATGGTTCATTATGTGTATGTGTTATGCCATTTTTTTGTTAGAATAAATACATTCTGGATTCATTTTCATACTCATCCTTGGATCAGTATATAGTGCAGTTAATATTCAAATGATCTTTTAAATGGTAGTGCTTCATCACATGTTTTACATGTATATAGTGACTCTTTGACTGAAGCTTGGCTTCCAAAAATTATATCACAATTCAAATCACAATTGCAATATTTGTCAGAAAAATCGCTATTAGATATTCTCCCAAAATCGTTCAGCCCTACCACTATGTAATACATCTAATTGTTAGTTCCTTTTGTGGAGGGGATTTAACCAGATTACCCTGTCTGACCTTTCAAGTTCAGTCTAGACATATGGCATGAAGTTATCAGATAAGCTGTTTACAGCAGCTGGCTGATGCAACAAGATTATGAAAATCATGTTTAGGAATTCCTGAATTGATATAATTTATATAATGAGTTATATATATCACTTCTCCTTCTTTTTTTCTTTTTTTACTGTTTTTATTTACACTTCTACCACAACTTTTTTGCAGCTCAGATGTGAGGTTAGCTAGTTTTGACCATGCTCATTTACTTGGCTAACAAGGTTATTTCTCCCACTAGGTTTGCCTTAGTAAAATGTCTGTATTATTAAAACTCCAGTCAACATGTCTAGGTTATATGGATAGGAGTAAGAGGAAATGAAGAGAAAAGCAGAGGGAGGAAGACTCGTAGCAGTGATGGTGAGGATGATAGCAGCCTACTCAGTATTTGCCTCAGTCTGCTGAGCCATGAATCAACCAATAATTGAACATTTGAGTCACATAGAGCCATTTCTGCTGACACCACAACTTGCTGCATGAAGCAGGACAGAGCAACTAACCACAGATGCTGTCCAGTGCTGCTTTAAATAACTCAGTATTGCATTAGCTACAGAGCAGCTGACTGGAGGACAGTAATATTGCCATTTAGAAAGCCAAGTAAGAAAGATTTCCAGAAGAACTGTCTCATCAGGTGTCATTAAGACATCATCTTCAATCTTCTGTTCACTTGCTTTTTCCTTTAAAAAGATATCACTGTGAACTGTATTCTACACAACAGCAGTTTCTAGGCAACCAAGGTTGTCACATGGTGACTGGCTGCTTTTTCTTGTGGAACTGCAGAGAATAGTTTGAGTTCATTAATGCTCTGCTCGGGCTTCCCTCCCTCTTTTTTTTTTGGGTTCCCTAGTGCTGGTAAGAAAACTACCAGGCAAGTGATCGCTTTCACAAAATCCAAAAATGTCTGACAAAACGGTGAGGAGCACAGTCATGTGTGATACAATAAAGACTGGCCTACTTGGGACACAATTTAGATGAACCCTTACCCCTCCTGAAAGCAATGACTGTTTCATTTCAGTTTTATTTTCTTTTATATAACTGCTGTTTGCATGTGTGTGTGTGTGTGTGTGTGTGTGTGTGTGTGTGTGTGTGTGTGTGTATGTGTGTGTGTGTTTGAACTGCAAAAGGAAAGAGTTTTGTTAACTGGAGCATTATGTCTGCTGAAGAATGGAGAGTGTCTTAAAGTGTCCTCTGTCAAAACTGTTGTCCTGGTGCTACTACTTTGGGGAGAGAAAGAAACAGTTGTATTGGCAGAAATGGAATATAATATACATAAGTATATTTTTATTGGTGTATTATCACCTAAAACTAATAATCATTATGTTTTTGTTTGTTTGGAATGAGACATTTATATCTACATAGGAAGCAGGTCCTCTTCCACAGAGTCTGCAATGTTGCGCCACCATGTTGCTATAGTAGCCCATAGTAGCCCACAGTGGACAGACCTAACACCTCCCATGTTTTTATGTTGACAGTGCAGTTTGTATATTGAAGACAAAGAAGACAAAGAGGAAGAGAGAGGGAGAGAGTACATGTCAGCTATAACTTACATTTTTTTATAGACCAACAGCCAAATACAATATCTTGATATAGCTATATAAACACATTGATTATTATTTCTTTTATCTTAATTTGTATTGATTATTATTTCTTGATTTTTTGGGATAATTTTATTGTGGTATATGCAGGGCTGCATGATTCTGAAAAAAATTTGTATCACCTTTTTTTTAACTTATAATTGAGATCACAATTCTCTGCTGATTTTTTTTTTTTTGCACTCATTTAGCTGATACATGAGGAAGTGGAACAGAAAGTATAATAGTGGCTGATATAGAACAGGCAATATCTTTGGCTAAGTGGTAGGTGATCATGTCTGTAGTTTCCTTGTGCCTTGAGCTTGACAGGTATGGTGATAAACTGTGTAAGGTTCTATGACTATGATGATCTATGGTTCTATGATGATCTGATGCCTGCTAAATGTGAATGTGTGTTTCTGTGAGTGAGTCCAGGTGATTCATTTCATCATTTAGATGTTTCATCATCTGGGTGGAGTTTTAAGTGCCTTGCTTTTTTGATTTTTACAACAAAGACCAGTGTGCAATTTAGCTAAATGTTAGTGTGTTGGAAACCCTCTGACCCACCCAACTCCACTTAGTCCTAGGTGAAAACATGTCCGTAGTCAGCTGAGGGTTAAAGTAATGGCAGCAGTGTGTAGTTTTTTCTTTGTGGTTGCACATGAAGAATGTTTCTTTCAGGATGTGCCTCCCTGGTTTCTATTTGTGCCTTTATAGCGAGCAGCATCTCAATCGGGCATCAATCCAATTACAGGACTGGAGTTGGCAGATATTGTAAAGCAGTTGGAGAGACGTAAGCAGCGGATGAAACAGCCTGCACATATATGGCATGAAGCGAAATCCTCAAATTACATGTTGTCACCACTATAGACCATCCCTGTCCCACATGCAGTAATTAACGTTATACAATGGCTTTTTTCTAGGGCTCTAGCTGTGCACACCCTCTAATTGAAATGTCAAAAGTCTCAAAGCCTTTGCACCCACACATTGAATACTGGTTGTTTTTCTCTCTTTTCTAACCTCATGCCAAATAAGGGTTAGATCACCAGTGATCAGTGGCATGACACACAGTGACATATGTGGCTAATTTTGTTTGCTTGTCACCCACTGGTACATTTCTCAGCCTATAAATAAACAGATACAGTAGAGTATATATTTGTCCTCCCTGTCTGGCCATTGTCCATCTCTGGCATTGATTCTGACTTGCCAATTGACTGTAAGAGTGTTCATTATGCAAACAGAATCAGAAATAGATTTTTAAACAGGGTACATTTGCTTTGTTGGCTAATGGCTGTCCATGCTAGTGACATGAGTCAAATGAGGTCCATTGCCATTACATTTGGTATCAGGTACCCCAGATGACAAATCCCAGTTACTCTGATGAAAGTTTGTGGTTCATGTACAGTAACCTACAGCATTCGAAGCAGGATGATGCTATTTGAAGTTGCCTCCTCCACACTGTGCTCCCAGCAGGTTGTTCAAGAGCTAAACGTGATCCCCCGCTTGATCTGTGGACCTGTGCTAAAGGGCAAAGCCTCAGAGACAAACAATTGGCTAGATATGCAATTGATTCTTGGTTTCATGTCTGAGTCTTTGACTGTGTACCATTCATCTATCATCAAAAGCACAGCTAGCCTTTGAACAGAAGGAGCTTTTAAAAGGTAGTTGGAAAGGCTCTTAAGTGATTTACTGAGCTTGTTTTTTGTCATAACTTGAAATTTAACAGTGTGTAGTGGGTACAATAGAATGTCAAGTGATGCTGCAAATAAAGCGATAGTCTTTCATATTTATGTGACCTAGTAACTGTTGGAGACATCCAGGTCAGTACTTAAACACAACCAAGTTACATAAATGCTGAGCTTCTGGCAGGCTACGATTAAAGAAGGTTCCTTTAATTATTCCTGGCAACTAACCCCCAACTGCCCCCCTGCGCCCCCATCCCTCGGGCCGGCCTGGGCCCACTCCGATTCCACATCTAACCGTGGCGCTCCTGTCCTCGGGCTCTGTCACTGAGGGGAAGGAGTGAGGGATTAGAACACACCTCAGTGGGCAGTAGCTGGCCGCTGCCTGGCCCGTGGCGCCTGACTCATCCCATTCTCCTCCACTTTTCATGGGCTGACATTCCCATCAGCCCCTGTTCTTACAGGCAGCTCATTGCTTTGACATGCTGGTGAGTTCTCCAACAAACAAGGAACTTTTACCTCTGACCAAACAGAGTGGGTGAGTACTTGTGAAGCACAATTCACTGCAGGAGGCTGTGACTAAAGGCCCATTTGGACTGTTTGGCAAAATAGACACAGGCTGACTCACTCCTGCTTTTATGGTATTTGGATGTTGTCTTTACATATAATCTAGAGCACCTGAATTTTCTAATGTAAAAGACATCTGATACATTGTTGGCTTGAGTATGGCTGCAGATCTGATTCACTTTGCGAACAGGAAAATGCTATTGACCTGAAATGTTTTTTGCTGCAGACCACACATCCTGCTATAGCTCTGCTCCATTTAGCACATTGACTCGCCTCAGCTTCCAATGTTACCATTTCTGTGGCTCTGTTTTGTAAGCCCTCAATGGTACCAGACACAGCTGAAGCCGTTGCAGGCTTCAGGTTGCAAGATATTTTAGATCTGCACTCTAGGTGCCATCCGCCTAGTCAGTATTTAAAGGGCTGTGGACAAAATGTTGCCTGATCATTGTCTGAGCTCAACTGATTAGTAGTAACATACAAATTAGTTTATTCTGTTAGCAAAATTATGCATCCGTCATCAGAGGAGTGTTATAAAATATAAGGTGTAATGGATGACAGACAGCCCAGTATCCCATGGAATCACCTGCTTTGGACAGTTGTGCACCTCATGATTTATGTCTAGTGCCAATGTTCTAGACACCACCTTCTAACTTTAATACACAAGACCGGTTAATCTCCTGTACTGCAATTAAAGATGGAGATCTTGTTTTTTTTCCTCTGGTCCTAACCTGAGTTCTTTAAATATCTGTTGAGAGTTGTTGAAAGTTCTGTCTTATTTACCTAAAACACACAACTGACCAGTGCGTACTCAAACTATAACCTGAAAATGAGATAAAGTAGAACTCAGTTCATCCTGAAAGAATTTTTTTATCCCAAAGATGGTCAGTATACAAATAATTAAGTATAAATATAGCACAAGAAGATATGCAGTGTTGATTAAAATATATCTGACACACTGAAATAACAACTTTAGACTACTCAATCTGACACACCTTATTTTCCCGGAGCTACTTGACCTAAATACTGCAGGTCCTGGTTCAAAATTGTTAAGTTGATTGCTTGAATAATTGTTGATTTGACACAGTCAAACTGATTAACTGATGAATGAAAGCCACGGTAGGCAATGGCTAGAAGGACAAGCTGCTACCTGAATGTTTTGTACACTGATCTATGTTAATTAGGAAGAGAGATTTGCTGATGTTGGTGCTTAGTAAGCCCCTGTATTTTGTCATTCTGGATGCCACCAATAACTTGGCATTAGAGGCAATGCTGCAACTAATTTTTCACATTTGCACACTGTGATTGTCAATCACATATGTACTAAAATGCTCACACTTATCCCACCACAAAGGAAAGAAGCTTTGCAACACTAGCAGGCTGAGGTGGACAAAACACAACAGATTACAGTAAAGAAAGGCTTGGCATTTGATTAGTTTTATTTGCAATAACTATCCATTTAAAAATGGATCTTGGAAACAATTGTCAGGATTACGTTTTTAAGCTTGGGTCCCCCTTTTTTTGCACTGTGCATGTGTGCAAGTGTGTACATGATGCCATTGGTTTCAAGCTATCCTTTGGGGGATTTAAGCAGTTTGGGGACAGTAATTGCCAAAAAATGTAGCAAAGCACTAACAAAGACAGGTGAAAAAGACCGCAAACTAGCAAATGTGGAAACTGCAGGGTTTCAGATATTTTAAAAAGTCAGACGTATTCAACATGTTTGTTAGACCTCAGAAATCCACATTGTGTTTTGGTGAATTTTAGCATTGTAAGCACGAGAGTTGCTGCATAGAGGAAAGGTAAACCTAAATAAAAATAGTACTTATAATACATAGGACATTTTTAGTAGTTTTAATCGTTTTTGTGGTTTGAAAGATTACTTATTTTTCAAGCTCATGCAAAATCATTCTAAAACAGAATGACAGATGACAATACCCATGTCACATTTATTTTAACCAGACTTGGAAATAGCAGTTGCAGGGAACAGTAAGTACTTGAGGGATCATTTCAACAATTTAAAGATGAGGCGAGCTTGCCCTGCTGTGAACCAAGACTTAAAAACTGTCTGTCCACCTCAGTAGTTTGGAGAATGTGGGGTTGTCCTGCTCCTAAAAAGACACTGTGTTCCCAGGAAATGTAATGTCCCTTATCTCAGTCAGCACTTTAAGCTCCTGAACTGGTCAGAGCAACATCTGATCTAATTTTCTGCACTCTCAGTTTGCTTTAGACTTTCCCTGCTGCTGGTGTGAATCATAGTTTCACCTAATAGTTAGAGTGTGAATACATTGTGATTTGATCCTTTTCTGGTTGATTATGGAAGTAGATTTTATTGTGAAGGCTTTTACATTTTCCTTTTTTTTTTTCCAAGCGAGTCATGACTGATTGTCATTATTTAACCTGTTTATTCAGGGAACCTGTTTTCTGTACACTTAAACTGTGCTCAGCAGTTTGCATCTCATTATTGGATATAAATGTGGTTGCAGCTTGTTTTCTCTGCTTAGAGTAACTGGAAAGGTTGTCATCAATTCTGCCTTACAAAGGCAAAGAGCTGTAGACCAGTAGAGAGAGAAGGGTTTTGAGTTTTAAGGTGGGTTAGCCAACTGTGTAACAGATATAAATGTTGTAATTCCTTAATTTTATCCTGTTTTAAGTTAGTTATTCTGCCAAAATTGCAATATAACTGACAGAATAACTAATAACTGCAGATATTGCCTTTAATCTTGCACAAACTGGTTTTTGGCTTTCTTTATCCATTTTACCTAGTTGTTGAAGAAAATGTGTTTTATTTACAGTCCAAAGCTAAATTAAGCTCTGTATTGTTAACCACGGCAAAAGATGGCACTGTGATGTGCTAAGCGAGTGTTTTTTTCTTCATCATGATTGAGTTTACAATAGCAATTGCCACGTTCATTTTTGTAGAAAAAATAACTGTATTGCTAAGATGTTGGTTCGCCAAAATTTGATTTTTATTTGCATACAACAACTAAGGAAAAATTGAATATTTTTCACCAGCTAGCTTTAACTTGATATAACTCTCTTTGTCCTTGCTCTCTTGCTTGCACTCTGGCTGTCCTGTAATGCAAAGCCAGACTACAGTTATTGCAGTTTGGCTGCATTTTGTAGTTACTGCAAGTTTAAAAAATATTTCCAACATTTTTTACACAGTAAAGGAAAAAGTCATATTGAAATCTTAACTCAATTTTGAACAAATAGTTACTGTGTCTCGCCTTTGTTTGTCAAATGTCTGCTTTCACATTATTTTCCTTGCTCATATATTCCAGGTTGGAAAATTAAGTGCCATTGAAGGTTGTCAATATCAGTAACCTAAGGACAAAGAAACAAAGATTTGGGGGGAAAAATCGAAATGTTAAACTTATGTAGCCAGTGAGGCAACAGAAGAGACTTCTTTTTGGATTCTATTACTGTCTTAGCAGCTGTGTGGCATATGCAGTGTTAGTGAGTATGTTGGGGGTGGGGTGGAGATTTATCTTGGAAAGTCATGTTTGGAATCCTATAATTCAGGTGATGTGGAATGCTGAGAACTCTCACAGGCTAAATCTGGTTTTGCCAAACCACCCTCTTCTGTTAAACATGTAGGCTGTATACAATTAACACATAATTTCAAATGCTAGTATCAGCAACAGTGCCCCTCCTTTTTTTCATTTCAGTACTGTCCACATGAGTGCATTTATAGCCTACCACCATGATGTTACATTTAACAAATGATTGTCCTTTTAAATACTCGAATGATTAGACATCAGTTTTAATCAATTATAATTTAAGTAGTTTATCAAGCAAAACTAATATTTGCTGGCAAATGTGAGGAGTTTTTGCTTTTCTCTGAATTACATCATAAATGAAATACCTTTGGGTTTGGCACAGCTGACCAGACAAAAACATTTTGAGGACAACAACTTGCATTCTGGGAAGTTGAGATGGCAATTTTTCACATTTTTACATTTAGTCTATTGACAGAACAACTAAATGAAAAAAGAACCAACAGATGAATAAAAATCCGTGGGTGCCCAAGTCTCCATAGAAAGTAGCCATTTATCATCTACAGTTTTTGCTTTAAGCCACGTTTGTTTTCACAGAAACCCCCCATCGCCATACCATATCACACACTACATATGCTATATTTGTGTGCATTTTATGTTTTAAATGTTAATATAGAATGAAAAGTGTCAATTTAGATGGTTTATTCTTGCTACAAGCCCGATATGTTTTCCTGATAAAGCTGTCCTACCACAGTCATCAAACAACTCTATTTGCTGCAGCAGGTTTGTGTGTGTATGTGTGTGTGTGTGTGTGTGTGTGTGTGTGTGCATGCATAGGGAATCTCCTCCTCAGTCCCACCCCTTCACATTAGTATTGTGCATGTGGTTAGGAAAAAAAGGAGGCAGGCTATGTTGCTGCACCACTCACTCCACTCAGCACAGCTCAGAGCGCTCAGCATCCTCCACACAGCCGCCGCCGCTCCGCCGGGACTACAACCAACGCGCCTCTCTCTAAACTCCTGGTATATTCAAACCAAGCAAAAAAAAAAAATGTTTTTTTTTTTTTTAACTTTTTCAAGGGAAACTCTCCCCTTTTTCTTCATTAAACTGGCTCTGACGCGTGCTATAAAACGCGCAGCCTGACTTTTTTTTTTCCCGATGTGGAGCCTTAAATGTTTTAATACCAAAACAAGCCGGTTTTTGGACTCGAGGTGGGACGCGGTGTTTGCGTTTTGGATGTGCGGATCTTGGCGCTCTGCACACCGACTCAAGCATCCAAAGTGCTAGTAGCAGTCAAAAGACTGAAAGACTTTGCGCTCGGGGAGTTGAAGACAGACACCCCAGCAGCGTAGGAGTTAAGATGGTCCAGAACGTAATTCTGGTGTTTTTCCGCAGGAGACTGAGCCAGAGGCCGGCGGTGGAGGAGCTGGAGAGTCGGAACATTTTGAAACGTAAGTAGTTCAACCACAGATCCATGGAGAATTTATCGACAACTGTAAAATTGATTATGACTGTGATTGTATCTCCGATGGAAAATTTGCCTACCTTCATTTCCTGTTTGGAATTTAGCAAGAGTTTATAAACCTCACTGTAGGCTGTTTGGTATGTTTATATGAAGTCTAAAAGTCTTCATTTCATTTTGAAAAAAAAAAAAAAAAGAAAATCACAATATTTCTTCACATAATGGTTTACACTTACATCGCGGAAACTACTTCAAAATAAGACCTGTTATAAGATTTTTTAAAATAACTCTTAGAAATATATATTTTTGATTATTTAAATTACTTTTAATACATTATTAATTTACTATTAATGAATTGGTGGATGACGGAAAACCTTTTAGTAGTCAAATAATGATTTACTAATCTTAATACTCCGTTAATAGTTAAAGTCATCTGCTATTATTAGTTTCAGTGGATGTGACTGTTTCCTGCTTTTTCCTGTTTAACATTGTTGTAAATTTGATATGGGTTTTGTTGCTGAGATAAAACAGTCTATTGAACTGCATCTAGGCTTGCAAACTGTAATGACTTTAAAATATTCTGACACTTGAATGATATGATAAATGGAAAAAGAGTGAAAATAGAACTCTTTTTCATTTGCAAGAAAATTAAAATAAATATATAGACTTTTTTGTCCAGAGTAAATGAGAGAGCCCTGACCAGAATACCCCAAATCACTTATATCCCTCTTACAACTGTATACTACTTACTATAGGGACTTGAAATCTAGTTTGCTAATTGTAGTTCTGACTTAATGTTCGTTTACTTTCATCTTTCCCATTGGGACTTTTACTCACACTTGAGTCCTTAAAATTACTGTAGCTCATTTGTTATAGTTTTACTTCCTCTGGGAAGATGTGTCAGATTGTAGCACTTCAAACTGTGAAACTAGTCCCACTGTCCCTGAAAGAACAGAACAATTACGAAACAGCCATGTGAGGAATGAAGTCCCACATTAGTATTGACCGTTTCTCCCTGCTGAGACAGGCCACCTGTGAGTTCCAAGCAGCTGTCTGTTTCATTACTGGCTCTGTCCCCCTCTCTGCACAGAAACATGTTCGAGCTAAACACAACCAACCCCCTGCCATCAGGATTCCCACCCTGAACCACAACCTATCCATAAGACAAACTAAAAATGCAAATAATTGAATCATGTGATCCTGCCTGTCACAATGCTCTCACCCAAAGAGTGAAATGTCCTCAGAGAGTGACAGGTGCCAGCCTCATTTTAAGCTGCCAAACTAGTTCAACAACTCAGATATTTTTTTGGAATGAAAGAGAGAGAGAGAGAGAGATTAAAAATAAATTAAGTGACATCAAGTGATCTTTCTGCTCCATCTAATAAAGATAAATCCTATTAGTGCTCTAATCTGCCCATGTCTCACTTTCTAACTCACACTGAGTGCCGATCTGGAGTAGAAGTCAGTCCATAGTCCTGTCCTCAGCAGTGTTATAGACTGGCTCACTTAGGAGTATTGATTGTGAGGAGGATTTGACTTATTAGCTCTGTTAATCACAGACTTCATCAACTGTCCAGTCTGATGAAGACAACAGTGATGGTGTATTTACCTAACACTCAGTACAGTGACTGAGCTTATTCAAGAAGGCTAACCATTTCTGGTTAAAGTCATTCCCATTTGATGTTCATCATTGTGGAAATATAGTGAGTGTAATTAAATAATTTTGACTTGCCTTGTGCCGACAGAGAGAAATGACCAGACAGAACAGGAGGAGAGGAGGGAAATCAAACAGCGGCTGAACAGAAAGGTAGGCGGCTGCAGTGATTTGTGCAATTTCCTAAAATTTCATCAATTTAATCCCACGTTGGGCCACACACCAGCCCTCACAGGGACTGTCAACCAGTCAAAACAGAACCTTAATACCCAGCCTGCTGTTGTTTTTGACATTTAGTTTCTATCACCAATCTCTTTAAATCCATTGATAAACTGAGGAGAGCTGCTGCTGACAGTTATGTCTATTTTCCAGTTGAACCAGCGGCCGACAGTGGACGAGCTGCGGGACAGAAAGATCCTGATCCGTTTCAGCGACTATGTGGAAGTGGCCAAAGCTCAGGACTATGACAGACGAGCTGACAAGCCCTGGACCAGACTGTCAGCTGCTGACAAGGTAGCTAAAAAATGTCTCTGGGGTTTTTAGGACAGACCAGCAAGATTTGCCTTGTAGTACAAAACTTTGATTCTGTGACCATATTCCTCTCAAAAAAGAAAGTATTAGAATTGACCAAAGTTAACAAATTTTTTGTATCTGTGGGCTGTCGGGAGATGCCACACACGACAAGTAGGATAGTTGTGAGAGTGGATTGTGCTGCGGAATGTTGTTGAATCTTTGTTTGATGAGTTTCAGTCAGGTCATTCAGACCTGTAGCAAACACTAAGAAGCTCATCAGCTCAGAATATCTTGCATTTGGAAAAAAACTTAAATGAATTTACAAGAATTATTCATTTTTATTTGTTTAATCCAACTATCTGTTTCCTGTTGCTTATTTAGGTCCAGGTCGCATTGTATTGCATTGCCTTGTACATGTTATTAAAGAGTCTTAAAAAGTCCTAAATTCAACTTGGTGAATCCTGCAGAAACCTTGTCTCTTATTATAAACATTTCTAATAACCTCCTGGTTGCCACATCCTTTTCTTCCACACAAAACTCAATTAAGCTTACATAATTTGAACCTAAACAGCAGATGTTTTTGCATTTTCATAACATTCACCACCTGAGCACCAATGTACGAGGGGGCGCACCTGGGCTCACGCTTGATGTTGCTTTTGTTCCGCAGGCAGCGATACGGAAGGAGCTAAACGAGTTCAAAAGTAATGAGATGGAAGTTCATTCTTCGAGCAAGCATCTGACAAGGTAAATGTGAGGCTATGTTAATCTTTTTTTGTCCTTTTCGTAAGATTTTTTGTTAGAGGATGATGTCTAAGGGGGTCGCTGTGACATTGTGCAAAGACTCAAAGGTGCATTATCCAACAGTCTCACATCAATGAGTGCACACCCTGCAGTGCAGAGCTTAAATTTAGCTGCAGCCAGGCCCCTTGAGATGAGAAAGTTGCACCCTTTTCAACCAGCTCTCAGTTATAATGAATGTCCGCACATATTTAGCTTAGGTTTTGCTTATGTCAAGACTCTCTGTAGCTAAAAAAAAACCTCTGAATTAGTGGGGTTGTGCTTACGCAGGACCCCATTTCTGAGGAGAAGCCATTGGCTGCTTTTGAGAGCATTGTCCACTGGGCTAATAATAGAACTCTTGATTGATGAAACCCTACAAGAGTCAATATTTTAGCCCACGCTCACTTCCCCCTCTTCTCCCCCTGCAGATTTCACCGGCCTTAGCAAGGTTTCTTCTGTGAAGAGTTGCTGATACCTGGTTCTGTCAGTGAAGACCTTGCACGGAGTCTTCCAGCGCCCTGGCCCACAGTCAGTGGGTGTCCTGATATTTGGGTCCAGTGAACCGTGGAGGCTATGTCTCTAGAAATGGAGCTGCCAGTGGATGGCGACGCATGCAGCAAGCACCACTTCTGCTCAGAGGAACATCTCCATAACCCTCACTTCATCTTGTCAGAGGAGCGGGAAGGATCAAGGTCATGTATTCACCATAGACAAGCAGAGACTTCTTTTTGTAAACAGACTTTTTTGAAAGATGTCCTTTTTGATGCCACAAGGGGGAAATGTGCATGTGACCGAGTCGACCAGTCCCACTCCAGTATCAGTAGTCACATCCCCGAGCTGTGTCTGAGTCTCACTGATTCAGTTGATGATAAGTTTCATATCGACAGTGTAAATGTTCTTAAACTGAAACCTTGTCTGTGTACAAGACAAAAATCCCTTTGTAAGCACTATTTATTGTCTGCACAATACAGGTTTTCAATTTGTAACAAACTTTGTTTTGTCTTGTGTGTAGCGTGATTTTGGTGAGTTTTTCAAATCATATTTTAATATCATGGCATAGTGGAAATGTGTGATATTTAAAAATGTGATTTGGAAGTGTCAGATGGTTAGGATGATAATTACTGACTGAGCATCATAAATGGGTTGTAATACCTTCAGATTTATCTCAAAATAAACATAATCATTTTTGTGCTTGTTAGTGAGCAGATAATAAAACTCTAGTCAAGTTCACCTTGTTGCATCAGATCAAGCAGCAGTTAGTTAACAAAAGTGCAAGCAGTGACCTGTTCTCATCATGTCATGTGTTATAATGAGGACAGGCATCATTTACTGGGCATTAAGCAGGTAAATTAGGTTAAAGACCCTCATGAAAACAAGTTCACCTGACTGCATTAGTCCAATTTGGAGTGAGTTGTTAATCTAGTAACTGTTTGTGCTGCCACTTCACACTGGCAGAGAGACAAGACTGAGAGAAACAAGCCATTGTGTCTGGTTTACTGAGATGTGGCGTCACACTTCTCTCTAAGCTTGTTATTTCCAAAGATATTAAAATAATGTAGGTGCATATGAGGTCGCTTTAAAGCCTCTTTCAAAAGGTGGAAGCCTCTTACCTGATATTACATTTAAAAAAAAATTAAACCAACTCTTCTATGGTAACATCTCTGCCAGGCACGTTCAGATTGGCAGTGCAGTTTTTAGCTCCCTCTCTGACATCAACATGCATGTTATATGAGTCACAGCCTCCGTCCTGGCCCTTGTGGAGTGAACAGATGGCAGCTACAGTTTAAACCTTACTGTACTCCAGGACCGCTCACCGTCTGGAGTAATGAAACGAGTAGCTACTGGCTGCGAGATGCAACGGCTGATGGTGGCCAGTTTGGTCCGGAACAGCCCTGGGAACCTGTGGAGGTGCGTGGGAGGGACAAGGAATGCTCTCATAGGTGTGAGGGGGATATCCTGATTTCTAGGTGTCCCTGAGATGGGTGAAGGCCAAGGATTAACGCGCACACGCTCAACATATGTTCTGCAGGTTTTAGCCAAGTGTAACTGTGATGACTCTCTGATTCAAAAATAGACTTTGGGTTATAAATCATGTCATATTTTGGACCATTTCCTCTTTTTCCAAGCAGAATATTTTAATAACATTTGTGTAAAAATAGTACACAACGTCACTGTTACTCAACAACACTGAGCAAACAGTTTTTATTGTGAGACACACATTAGCTTTTATTCATTTTTGCTTCTACAAATGTTTGAGACAATGAACAAATATTACAAGTGACAGTTCATTTTATTCCAAAACACACAGACCATAATGGTGTTTAGTGATGTAACTCAATCACTGGGGACTCATAATGATACATCACTTTTTACATTTCAATCCCAGCCAGTCCCCAGAGCAAACGTCACTATCAAGCATCATCTTGGCTCCTAATATGGTGCCTTCTTATATAACTACCGGCAACAAACACAAGATGACAGCCCCAAATAAAGGCAGCAGCACTGCGAGGCTGCATGGACGTGTGCCCCGGCAGCACACTGGCATGACAGCTAAGACTGTTAGTGAAGAACATCCATACAAACAAGCACCATGTTAGAGCAGTGAAATCCAGGCAGCCCTGAAGGATCAACAGGGGATGTTTGTTTTTGTTTCTGGTGCAACTGTAAAAGGTTCTGATGATTTCATTGAAAGTACACCATGCTTCATAATAAGTGCTACAGTGGCATAAGTCATGATCTCTGAACCCAGTAAATTACATTAACATCTACAGACACCAAGTACAAGAGACAACAACTGTGGGTTGCCAAGTTATGAATTCCCCTGGAGAGCTTTGAACATAATATACTTCTCTATGGAGTGCTGCTGTATGAAGTTGTGGCCTATTTTTACAAAATGTATTACTGAAGTTTTTAAAGGATTAAGTTTTCTATACTATACAATACTATACTATACTATACTATACTATACTATACTATACTATACTATACACTGTATAGTATATACAGTGTTCTCAGTAATCAGTAATAGGCAGTGGTGGAAAATACATTTACTCAAATGCTGTACTTACACACATTTTGATGTACTTGTACATGACTTGATTATGCCATACTTTTCAGATTAAGATTAGAAATGCAACACATGGGAGGAGTTTATAAAATACAATAAGTAACACTGAGATGCTGAACTTTTACTTGTATTTTGGTATTTCAATTTGATGTTGCTTTTTGCTTGTACTCCACTACATTTCAGACAAAACTATTGTACTTTTTTTTGTCCACTACATCTATTTGACTGCTACAGTTATTTCTTATTTTTCAAGTTATAAACAAAATCTTTCTTACATGATAGTTAATATAATTAATATAGATATTTATTTATTTATAGATAACTATTATAGATAATGAATATAACAAATAGTTTTACTTTTGATACTTAAAGTGCATTTGTTGATAATACTTGTTATACTTAAAACTTTGAATGCAGGACCTTTAGTTGTAATAGAATATTTTTACATGGCTTCTTTTACCTAATTATATGATCTGAATACTTCATCGACCACTGGAAACAAATTCAAATCCCTTCTGTATTTTAAATGGAACATACAGGATCTTGGATTTGAACAATGGCGCCATCTACTGTTCCATATCTACAACATCTGACTGCCTCAAAATTTCATGAGACATCATTGGCATTCTGCAATGGCATCAAGCACAGCATGTCAGTCATCCACATACATGCATATTTTATACAATTCAAGAAATTCAGATCAGGGCTACATTCTGCAGACCTCATACCATTGTGGATCTTTGTAAACCATACATTTTATTATATTTACATTGATGCTCAAGGAGTTTCACTTAAATTATTAAAATCTAAATATTTTCTCATAGTTAAAAGTATTCAGATCCTTTCTTAATACCACAAAGCAAAATACTTCCATTATTCAGAACATCCTTTTTCAGAGTGTTTTACTGTATGATAATATTGAATTTCTATCACCTGTGTGTTAAAGTGTAAGCAACATTTTAATATTAGCTATTTGGCAAGGTGGAACTGATTTTCACCATTAACATGATGGTAATATTGTGTTTCTTTCTTAAAATAAGTGAAAAAATATGCAAGCTTAGCTTTTTCAGTAGAGAAATTACTTTGACTGAAATTTTTCTTTACTTTCCACCATTGAGAACTTATTATAACCTATTCTTACCATTTTAATCACAGAAATTCCTTTTATCTTATTCTATTCTCTGATTTATGGGTGTTTTCATATGCTAACTTAGTTCTCGGGTGTTCAGATAGCTGCTGTCATGCCATACAGCTGCAGTGAGTAATGAAGATGGAAGAATGCCCTTCTCTGAGCCAAACGTTACAGCCTGCGAGAAGGCCTTCCGGAATCTGGGCTCTCATATCAGTGGAAACTTTTTGAAAAGTGTGAAGGGTCAGTTACTGTCGGGTGAACCGGCCACAGTGCAACAGCCGTGCTAATACTGCTCCCTGTAATCCTCCTAAAACAAAACAAGCTCTAGAGGAATGAGGTCAAGCCCTGTTGGTCATAGCAGAAAGTAAACACGCTGCTCAGGTTTCAGACAGATTATTAACGCTCTCTTGCATGAAATCAGCAAAGAATATGGATTTGTTACCTTGTGCAAACATTTTGCGGTATAACAAGAGTGTTTTGTCTAACGCAGACATTAAATTGGGTCACCAGACCTGCCTAAGTGCCAAGTGAGCAGTTGTTTTGTAGGGTGTGTACAGAGGTGGCAGGGATTTAATCTAAATAAAAGCCCAGCAGGGACACAACAACCTTCCATGATGTAGGAGCCATGTTGTCAGTGCTGTTTCTGCTGTTCAAACCCACTTCTTGGTCTCTTACGGTAATTTGAGTCGGTAGTAGGTACTACCTAATGAGCAAATCACCTTCACCTGGGTCCCTGATCCCTTGACAGTCAGCCCGCGTTGGGCAAGTCAATCTCCCCTTCTTAGCCTCTCGGGGACAATTTTTTTGTTGACGTTGTGTTGAGAAGCCACAGAAGAATCTACTGTGTGACGCTTTGGAAGATTAACAATGGATTATTGATTTTTTGATTTCACGCGGCTCACTCACAGCTCCCCCTTCAGAGCGGCAGCGACAGCATCGCACTTTGAACGGCGGTATGTAATCTGTGTTTTGTTCAACTGTTTTAGTCGTTTGGTTGGAACAGTTGAATTGATTACTGCCACGAGTTGAAATTTTACGCCGTTGTTTCGAAGTTGTTATGGCTGCTGTAGGGGGTTTGATGTTTGGAGACCATTGCCTGTGGTTTTGCTCTGCACTTTAGATGTTGATATTGTGCTACATGCGACTGTGGCTACTGACTGTAGTTACATTTTTTTCCCCGTTAAAAATGAGTGGATCAGGGACTGGTTCAATTGTTTGCAAACCTGAAATGGATAGAAGAAAACTAACTCTCACTGACAAGGCTATGGCAAGCAAAACTGAGTCAATCCAGAAGGAACATAAAAAGGAAGTGGATAAAATAGACAGTGTGATATTGTCTCTCAAAGAGCTCATGAAAGATGATAAAAATGCTTCTCAGGTTAAAGCACAGCTTGATGTTTTGATGCAATTATTTGAAAATTCTATTGCATTGCACAACTCTCTGATGCCTTTAATCCCATCTGATGAACAAGAAAAACAAAATGCATGGTTCACAAATGTCAGTAAATACAATCAAGGATTTATTGAGGATGTTAAAATGTGGATTTCAGAGACCATTGCACCTTCAAGCAGACGTCTATCAGAGCTAAGTCACAATATTGATTGGTCTCAGGAAGCTCTGCCAGAGGAAGAAAAAGAGATGCCAGAGGACGTGAACAGAAAAGAGCTTCAATTTCACCAAAACCCTCAACATGATGACTGGGATGAAATACTGCCATGTGACAGTGTATCAAACCAAAGCAGCCAAAAACAGAGTTCAAAATCCAATATTTCCTCAACCTCATCTGTACGTCTCAGTGCTGAGGCAGAAATGGCTGCTTTGCTTGCCCGTCAAAAGTTGCTTAAGGAAAAGCATGCTCTTGAGGAACAGGAAGAACAATTAAGAAAACGAAAAGAACAACTTCAGCTTGAAGCAGACATAGCTGCATCTGTCGCAAAAGTGAAAGTTTTAAGAGCTTCTGGATCTGGTGTGTGGAGTGATGCCCCCCGGCGATTGGATGGAATGGAATCTTATTTTGAAAAAAAGGAGAAAACTGTTGAAGCTCTTAAGATTGATGCAGAGACTTTTGTACCACATAAATTAGGAAAGGATGGAAAAAGACACCCAGCAAGTGTAAATACTGAATTACACTCCAGAAGTACAAGACCAAAACAAAGGCAAACAGATAATGTCATACATCTCCACCAGGGGACCTCAGTGCCCATGAGAACACAGAGCACAATTTCAAAAGCTGTAGCGCCTCCAGTATCTCATCAAGGTGTTTCCCACACACAATGGCTTGCATCACTGCCTAAGAAAGACATCCAGATATTTGATGGTGATCCTTTGCAGTACCATGCTTTTATGCGGTCCTTTGAACAGATTATTGAAAAAAGGACTGACAATGCAGGAGATTGCCTGCATTTCCTGGAACAGTACACCAGGGGGCAACCAAAAGAGATTGTCAGAAACTGTCAGCACCTGACTGATGGCACTGGATATGGAGTAGCAAAGGCTTCACTCTTTGAACACTATGGAAATGAACATATTATAGCATCTGCCTATATGAATGAAATCTTTTCATGGCCATCAATTAAGTCAGAGGATGGCAAGGCTTTACAGGCATATGGTTTGTTCTTGCGTAGATGTTGCAATGCCATGAAGGTGCATAATCTGCATGAATTAAATACACCTGCCTATATGCTCACTGTGATAAGAAAGTTGCCTTATGAGCTGAGAGACAAGTGGCGAACGGTAGCATGTGACATCCAGGAAAACGCGTTACCGAAGAGCTATGTTTGCAGATATTGTGAGATTCATTGAACGTCAAGTGAAAATTGCAACAGACCCTATATTTGGAAACATACAAGATGCTCCAATTTTAGTGGCAAACAAAGAAGGCAGCAGGACAAAACCTTTACCTTGCACAAAGGTTAAGGCAAGTAGTTTTGCTACTACTGTTACTACAGCTGAAAGTAAGACCCAACCAGAAAACACGGTTAAGGATGGGCATTTATTTGAAAAGACCTGCCTGTACTGCAAAGGTGGACACACACTAGAGTCATGCACTATGTTGTTGGAGAGAGCTCACAGTGAGAAGATGGCTTTCCTGAAAAAGAATGGAGTTTGTTTTGGCTGCTTGTGTACTGGGCACATCAGTAAGGAGTGCAGGAAATGTCTCTACTTGCAAAACATGTGGCTCGAGACACCCTAGCATGCTTCACATCCATCATAAGGAAAAGGGAGCAGATGCAGACAGAAGCAAGAGTAGCTTAAACACTGCAGCTTTGGTTTCAGTCCAAAATAGTGATCTCATTGGGATGGGTGAACGAGACTGTAAACTTAACATTGTACCAGTGAAAGTTAAATCAAAGAAAGGTCAAAGGGCAGTGGAAACCTATGCCTTTCTAGACCCAGGAAGTTCAGCATCCTTTTGCACAGTGGGTCTGATGGATAGACTGAATCTCTCTGGAAGAAAAACAAAGATTCTTTTGCGCACCATGGTCCAAGAGAAGGTTGTGGAAAGTTTCATTGTGGCTAACTTGGAAGTGGCTGGATTGGACAGTTATTGTTACTGTGAAATGCCAGATGTCTTCACACAATGTAGGATACCTGTTAACAGGAGTAACATCCCACAACAGCAAGATCTGCAAAAATGGCCTCATTTGAAACATGTCAGTCTACCTAATATAGATGCAGATGTTGAGCTTTTGATAGGCATGAATGTGCCCCAGGCTTTAGAACCACTGGAAGTTATTCGGAGTGTGGATGAAGGGCCATATGCCATCAAGACAATGCTTGGATGGATTGTAAATGGACCACTTGGGGGTGATGGTCCTGTGTGTCAGTCTGCAGTTACCATCAACAGAATTTCTGTAGTGACACTTGATGAGCTCTGGAAACAGCAACCCAAGACAGACCTCCCTGAATGCAGTCAAAATGAACAGCCACAGCTGTTGAGGGAGGACTGCAAGTTCCTGGAAATGGCTGATAAGACTGTGAAACTTGATGAAAGTAATTACAGCATTGCGTTACCTCTGAAGAACAAAAAGATGAGTGTGCCTAACCACCAGCAATATGCCCTTAACCTGAATAGGAGGTGTACCAGGAAGGCATTATCCCACAAGGTCTACACTGCTGTCATGAATGACCTCATATCCAGTGGATATGCAGAGAGAGTGCCAGCCACAGATCTGGAACGCAGTGATGGCAAGGTGTGGTATATTCCACATCATGGGGTATACAAGAAAGAAAAGATCTGGATTTTCTTTGACTGTGGGGCATCATTCCAAGGTGCAACATTCAACGCACAACTCCTGCAAGGACCTGATTTTACAAGAACATCGATTGGTGTCCTGACCAGGTTCAGGAAAGAGGCCATTGTTCTGATGCCTGACACTGAAGCTATGGTTCATCAAGTTCAAGTGCCAGAGGAAGATGTAGACCTGTTGCGATTTCTCTGGTGGCCCAGTGGAGACTTCAGTCAGTGTATGGAAGAATACAGGATGGTTTTCCATTTGTTTGGGGCAACATCATATCCAAGCTTTGCTAACTTTGTTCTTCAGAAGTGCACAGATCAGAAAGATGACAGAGAGCTCTTCAGCCATCAGGTGTTTGAAACCATCATGCACAGATTCTATGTGGATCGCTGTTTTGCTTCCAAAGCCTCCAAGCAGGAAGCTATATCCCGCTGTGCAGATCTCAGAACTCACTGTGATGAGGAAGGCTTTTGTCTAATAGTCACTGTGTGCTTGCAGCAATACACAAGGAGGAGAGAACAAAGGAGGTTAAATGCCTGGATCTGAACTATGGCATCCCTCCTGTTGAGAGAGCACTGGGAGTGCCATGGTGTGTCCAGTCCAACACCTTTCAGTTCAGCATAACCATTAAGGAGAGAACATCCTTTCAGCTGACTGCTTGAGGTTTGAGGTTTCTGCAGTACAAGATGAAGATAATATCAGGACATGTTTGATCAATATCAGCTCTTCTTGGACACATCTCACAAGAGTGATGGGCTTGGTTTCAAAGTTTTGCTTTTGAGTCTCAGGAAAAAGAAGGAGGTCACTGCTTGCCTTGCTCAGTCTGTGTCAGATTGTACTCAAGAAAGATGCTCTCACCAAGGAGATGCACAGTTTCAAGAATGAACTGTGTTGCAGTTCTCTCTCATTGGGAGAGATCAGAGAAGATAAACTGCAGATAATCAAATTCTGTCAAAGAAAATGGAAAACAGTGAGTTGAGAAGTACACACTGAAGTTGCTTAATCACTTTACACTGATTCTTGTATTAATGCCTGATGTTTCATTGCAAGACGAGGACTGGTCCAGGGGTTACATTCAAAAACACCAACTTTGTGAGAACAGAGCTTGAGTAAAGACAAACCATTTAAGGGTGGAACCTGGAATGATCAATGATTTACTTTCTTGAATTAAGTGGATCTTAAACCTTCCTACTGGATTGCATCATGGAGGGCCCTGGGAGAGGGTACAAGTTCTGTTAGGAAGATTCTCACTTCCACTTAAGAGACACAAAGTCTGGCTGAAGAAGTGCTCCACATAGTGCTCTGTGAAGTGAAATCAGTTCTCAACAGTAGACCCACCACTGAGGAATCCCCAGATCCCAGTGACTTAGAAGCATTAAGACTCAATCACCTTCTCTCTCAGAACCAAACCATGTTTACCACCTGGCCTGTTTCAGATGGAGAACACGCACATCATAGATGGAAGCTGATCTGTTTTGGAAAAGGTTGACTAAGGGGTACTTGTCACAACTACAAGAACGGCCAAAATGGATAAAGATCAAGTGAAACTTAATCACAGCAGACATAGTGCTCGTAGTGGATAATTCTGCACCAACTCCTGAATCATTGGTAGAATCACCAAAGTGGTTCCAGACTGGAGAGGACTGGTGTGACAAGTCTGGATCAAGACTTTGACCAGCTGCAGACCAAACCAAGGTTCTTCAGGAGTTAGAGTCACAAAGGCCATACTTGATGACATGACTTTGGACTGACTTGACTCATTGACTTGACAGAAGTGATGTAAAAGTCACTCCAACCAAGGATATATGTTAGCAACCTCTGTCCTAGAGAGGACAGCAGATTTGATCAAATGTAGACTATATGTATGTATTTGAAACTATTACCAAGTAAATGTAGTTATTAGGGACTGGAATGTAGGAGCCAGGTATGGTCTATGTTGTTGTTGAACACCCCCCTTTTTTGATAAGATACAGTAATTTGGGTCACAGTGGCAGTAGTAGTGAGCATATCACCTTCACCTGTTACCTTTTTGTGAATGGAGAGAGGAGACACTTTTTGTTTTTATGTACAATAAAACTACAAAATGGAGTTCTTTGGATCTCTGATCCAAAGAACTACTTCTGCAACTATTTTGTTGCATACACATGACTTGAGACTGGAATATTTTAAAGGGGTGCTCTACCAATTTAAAATTTTGAAGTTAAGTTCACTTTTTATGAGGTGATGTCATCAAGGGTATTTGGGCTTAGGCTTGAAGGAAGTGATGATAGAAAATGTAGGATCCCAATACTACATCTTGGCCTCTGCTGCTTTGCTTATGACCATTTTTATCTGTCTTGTGAATGCCTGAACTTTATTTTATCCCTTTTAATTGAACTGCAGTACAGTGTGTGGTGATGCTAAGCAGATGTTCACTGTACCCATATAATGTATTCTATTCAACTGCAATCATCTATTAACATCTCTTTTGTAATGAGGAATTATGTTATCTTAATTAAGAACATTTGGATATTTTATTACAGATGAATTTAACTTGTGAAGTAAAGAAAAAATCTCAAATTTTACAGAATATTTAATGGCTTTTTTAGCAGTCTGAGTCAATGTTTTGTTGGCTTGCCTGTTGAAACTTTCAAGTCTGCTTCATCTCTGACTACACCTGAGATCACTGATGGGCATGGTTAGGTGTAGTGAGAAAAATGCTTTTTTGTACCTCTAACCACACCCAACAATGATGTCATGGGGCTCTGGGGTACACTTCTACATCAATGCAAAAACAAGATATTCAGGGGGTGTTAAGTTACCCTTTCAGTAGCAATAAAGAGGCAATACTGTAAGAACAGCAACACATAATTACAAATAAATGTCCTGCATTCAGAAAAGTTACAGTGCATAAGTATTATCAGCAAAATGTACTCAAAGTATTAAAGTAAAAGTACATTCAAGAGTAGGTCAGTGTAATACCATTACCGAAGTGGAGTTCTTTTTAACTTTTTACTGCTGATTTATAACAATACTTCATATATTCATATTTTTAAAATTTTAATCTGAATAAGTAACTGTGGCTTTCAGATACATGTAGTGAAATATAGTGAAAAACTACTGAAATTTAGTAGATTGTGAACATAAAGTGGTGTAGAATGGAAATATTAAGGTAAAGTACCTGGAATTGTACTAACTTGGACTACTTGAGTAAATACTTAATAATATAAGCAGTGGTGTAATGTAATTAAGGGAAACATTGGTAATAGTTAATACACAGTATTTCGAGTGTTTGTCACCTATATCTGTAAGCAGGTGTCACAGCTCCCCCATGTGGACACTCAGGTAAAATGCAGCATACTATCCTCACACTCCCTTGGCACGGTCACCTTGTAGCTGTGGCATGACAGTTTGTAATTGTGCCCATTGTTGTTGTCCCAATAATCAGATCCTTTTACATGGTAGCAGATGGCAAATTCCAAGATAGCTCCTGGCTGCAAAATGAATGGTGGGACTGGCAGACGAAATCTGAAGATATCTGTTTCTGGAGCATCATACTCCTCATGGTTCCAACTTGATACCCAGGAGGCTGTTGTAACTGTGTGTGTTCTCCAGTTGGTGAAAGAGTAGTACACTGTGACCTCTTTCTCATAGGCTAAATTAAGTACTTGTATAGTGCCTGTTATCCCCTGCTCTGAACACAGGACCTGCTCCAGACACACACTCTGAGTACAGAGACGCTTCAGGAAGTCTGGTTGACTTCTCATATTTTCGGGAAAACAAGATTTGAAGTAAGGTAGGGACAGCTCCAGTGACTTCCCAAATGCCAGTTCAGAGCTCATCAGTAGTCTGAACATAACATGTTGGGGTATCAGGGGGTCATCATGAGCTTTGAAGACTTTCACTTCCTCCAAATTCAGTCCCAGTGAATCCACAAAGCGTACTTGCAGGCTCCTAAGTTCTTTTCTCCTTTCTGCAGACGAAGGAAGAGACTGAGCTCGTCTCCTCATTATCGTCTTGACTAGAGGGTCACTGGGCAAGCTGTGCTTTATATTGGGTTCCTTTACTGAGGGAGTTCTCGGACCTGGAGGGCGGATCTTAACAGGAGCTTTGGAAGGTTGAGGCTTGGGATCATAGATATCCCGAAGACGGATGGTGGTGGTTTTAGTGGAGGATATGCTGCTGGAGCCACTGATGAGTTGAAGCCAGGTCCCACTATTCTCATTAGGACCCCTCTGCTGCCAGTTATCACAAGCCTCAGCCATGTTCGCCACCTTGAGAAACAAACAAAAAAAATGCATAACCTAATCATTTTTAATTCTGCAAATGCAAATATCCATGTTCTAATCACTAATTTCTAGACAAAACAGCAATTATTTGAGAAGAATCAGTAAAATGCATTATATTAATGCTAATGTTGCTGCAAGACATATTCAAGAAGGGCCAAACCTTTTAAAGCAGACTTCTTTTGTTCTGTTGCTGGTGTCTTGCACTGACCTTGCTGTCTAGAAGTTGCTATGAATCCAACTACAACCAGATAACAGATTAGAGGAGATTGCCTCTGCCAGCAAATGCCAGTAACACGCCAGAGGAAGCCAAACACAACATCTTGAGCAAAAACTAATGAAGCTAGTGCAGAGACTTGGACGCCACAATCTGCCTTCAAAACAATCAGTGACTGCACTGACAACTAAACAAACTGTTATCTATGGCTCCCACCCTTTGAGCTCAGCCCTTGACATATAACATGAGACCTTAACTGGGGCTGGGAGGTGTAGAGGGAATATTTATAGCAGGTAGTGGTGGGCTGAGTCTCTGTTCTGTCAAAATGCCTTCCTTGTTTCTCTATAGTTACTTGTTACTGTTTACAGGATTAAAATGGGTGAAACTTGCTATCAGACTATTAAGTATTTTGAATTACAAAAAAAAACAAAAAACAAAAAACCCTTTTAATTTTGTGTGCATAAAAGATGATTATATTAATTATATTAATTTTGGCTCATTGGGGACATAGTTTGATACAGCCTCTAAAACTATATTCTTTTATGCTGATATTGACTGAGAGGTAAGTGTAATCTATAGGAGATGGAGGAGAGCAGAGGCTGTCACACCTGACCTGAATAGACCTTAGACCAGGTCCAAAATGACAGAGAGAGAGAGAGAGAACAATGCAACAGTATGATGCCCTGTCATTCCATAGCAAAACTGTGACTCAGTCAGTTTCTGATTTTCCTAAAATAAAGCTCGGCTTCAGTTCTCTCATCAGAATAAGGGTGAGCTGTGAAGTTCACTCTTCCCACTTCCTCCTCAGAGTGGATACCACGCACTCTCAGGTCTATTCATTTACTGGATCTAAAGACACACATCCTGCAACAGAAAAACGTGACCAACCTGGACACTGATACAAATTACTAAATTACTGGTGGACATCAGGATCTTTATTTTTCCATGTGTAAGAAGATGCTCATCAGGTCATTAGTGAAATTACTAAATTACTGGCCATATGTTATATGATATTATCCATCTCAGTTTAATATCGTCAGTACTGACTTTACATCAATCTTTATGGTTGAGGTTGACTTTATATGCAATAACTGACTTCTGGACAGCAAAACAACTGCCACTGTCTAAACATAAGTGGCAGATTTTATTAATGCATTGCAGGAGTAGTTTTAGGCTACTGGTATTACCCCAAATTACACAAATGAATCCTCAACTGTCACCAGTGATCATCTGTATAACAGAGATAACAGAATTTGTCATAGACAACATCAGTGCTTGGGGACTTGTTGACTGATTGAAAGGCAAACAGTATTGGGCTCTTCTGGTTGGCAGTAGTTTGTATGGTCACAGAATGTTGGCAGCAATGCAGACCAGACATGAATCGCAGCAGGAGTAGCTGTCCTGACAAGATGGAGGAGGAGAAGCTCCACCTTTCCTCCAGAGAGACATCCAGGGTGATCTTCCTCCAGGTGCTGCCTTTATACCTGCTGGCCGGGCTGGGCATGGTGACGGCGGGCATGCTGCTGGACCAGGTGCAGGTCAGTGACACACTGACTGGTGTTGAATCAGACAGCTCTGTAATGCCAGAACAGATGATACATAGTCCGGATTACAGTAGGACAGGTCCAAAATAATCTACACCGAAATTCACACAAAAAGGCAAAAATTTGGACATCTTTGATTAAACCAATTTGTTACACTAATCTCTTAAGAGTTCTTGTTGATTACTTCCTAAAGGTCAACTGGGATAAAGCTAAATAACAGGAACATGATTGGATAATTATTCCATTTGGAAGGAAGACTACTTAAGTCTAACAAAGTAACTACATCTGTCCATGTCTGTCTCTTTGACTCCTGTCTCTCCATGTCTCCGAAATGAACAAACTGAACTGTGGAGGTGTGTGGGTCACAGCGACCTAGTATGTCTGTAAAATGACCTTGCCCAATGGGAACAAACAAACAGGTCTTGTAAAGCTGCACATGAATTTAAGTGTAGTATGAAACTATGCATTGATTTGGAAACAACAGCAAATGGAAAATACAAAAATAAGGATACAATGCTGAAGTTATTCTAAAACAACCAACAAGAGGAAGCTGCTGTAAATAAACATATCAAAGAAACACAGTTACTACAACTGATCCTCTTTAGCTTGTTGCCATTCAGCCTTTCAACCAGTTTGTAATAAGACTTTTGAGAAAGGGCATTTTGAAAAAAAAAAAAAAAAAAAGTTTAGTTTTAACAATAATTTATTCATGTATTGTTTAATAAAAATATTTTACACTGTATTCATATGAGTGTTCATATTAAAACTACTTCATTCAGTATTGAACTTTTTGGGGATCTGTTCAATCTGATGAAAAAATTGATACAAATTTCAACAGAAGGCAAAGAATGTGAATTAGAAGACAATTCCCTCTTCCTTTTTTGTATCAAATTCAACACTTACTTTGACAACAGAGCTGCAGTGAATCATCACTGACATTGAGACGTGTTTACAGAAGCTGCAGCTACTACAGTATTTGGACAGGGGCCAATACAAGCATTATGTGAAAGGTAATAATAGGTCCAGGAATTAGAAAAAGCTGTCAGAGAGGGCTGCCTGTCAGACACACACTATGGCCTGAGTTCAGATTCTGCCTGCAAACTTTGAGGCATGTCATCTTCTTTCACTTCTTTCTTGTAGTGTTAGTTGCATTTTTTTTACTGTCAGTTTACCAAAAGTGATCTTTGAGAAGAGGAAAGAAAACTCTTGTTATCCCACAGAACCACCTCTTAATTTCTGTGTGCAAACACCATAAACCTTCAATTCAATCTTAAGCAGTTGTTGCTTCATAATCCAAATTACAGGCCAGTAGCCAGAGGGGGGAGCTGCAGGGAACAGCAGACTCACTCTGAGCCATGTCTCAAGGACACTTTTCAGCTGAGTCACTGTCCATGTCTGTGAGTGAATGTGTGTGTGTGTGTAAGCACATGGTCTGTCTAAGTATTATGTAAAAGCTTGTGTTCCTTGTATTTGCATTATATAGTGCAAAAAAAGGAGTAATGAGAAACCAAAAATGTCAGAACTCTCTGGATTTATCTTATTTTAATCTCTCTGTTACAAGCAGCAGTTTAGATGTATGTAGAGGCTATAGGCTATCTGCTGTGCCATGCAATTTTTTATCCAATATTGACTGGCAAATGACATGGGGAAAAAGCAGAAAGATAAAGTCAGACAAGAGTGACATAATGAGCTCTGAAATGCTGAAAAAGTCCAGGGGATGACAATTAGTGGCAGCCTGTGTTTCCCCCAATCAAGTAGGATAAACTGTGTCCTTTACAGACAGCAGCAGCACCACGTGTTGGTGACAGGTACAGCACCTGCTGCTGCTCAGAGTGCGTCACCCACTCATAGTGAGGACATCGGTGAGCAGGGAAAGGAGGAGCTATCAAAGAGGGGGGGAGCACAACTGCAGCATCCTCTGAAATGATCTGAAAACAAACCAGGAGGAAGAGGAAAATAGAAGAAAGAAGAGTCCCGATACAGTCTGGTCACCTTGCTCATACACAGACATCTGCGGCATCATCCCCTCTCTCTCTTACACACACACACACAGTCCGTCTTGTCCCTCCCTCCACCATAGAGCGCCGTCACGACTCATCTATCCGTCTGGAATCGGAGGGGAAGCCCCAGCAGCAACACCATAGTCACTGTGCCTCTTCAGTCAAGCCTCCGGCATCCCACCTTCCATCACTGTCCCTTCACACAGCTCGCAGCCTGGACGGACATCCCGACATTCCCCTTATCAAAATGAAGAAGGGGCTCCAGAGTGGTCAAGCTCACACAGGGCATCAGCACAGCGGTGAGGAGAAAGAGAGGGAAGTGTGGAGGGAGAAAGAGGAGAAGGAGTGGCAGCACAGGAGGGCTGAGAAGAAGCTCCTGGCCTTCTGGATGTCCCTGTCCCACAGGACCTGGACCTTCTTCAGGCCCCGTGAGAGGCCGAGCTTCCAGCGCTCAGCCTCGGCGGCCCGCCTGCTGAAGAGTGAGGCATGAGGAGAGAAAGTGTGTGTGTGTGTGTGTGTAGTTGTAGTGAGTGCATGTATGTGAGTGTGGAGGTCTGTCAGTAGCAGAGTGTCACAAGAGGCCTCACAGACCTGCTGTCAAGTGGACTTGTGTGTGTGTGTGGTGGCTTAATGTGTGTGTGTGTATGTGTGTGTGTGATCCATTCAAGTGGATGAAAGCAGCTTCCTCCGCCTAGTCCACCATTTGCAAAAGTACTTTGTGTTGCTGCCCTGCCAGTGAGGGAGTGACAGGTGAAGGGCAAAACAAGCTTATTGAGTCCTTCGTCACAGTTTTTTTTTTGCAAAACAACTTTAAGAATAACTGTTTTCAGAAAAGAACCATCATCTGTGACTTTTGGTAGAGTCTGGAGTGAGATCTTGAGTGAGAACACACACGCTAAAAAGGAAGTATTTTCTCTGCGAGGTTAGTGTTCCCTCAGTCAAAATGGATTAATGCAGCCCTCTCAAATCAGCTTGACTAATTCAACACAAAGTTTGGGAGCAGATTTTGTGACACAGAAGAGCTGTCCCTCCCCACCAGCACATCAAGCAGGGCTTTCCAGCCAGGGATGGGTTAACAGGGATCATCAGCCATGGTGGTGACCCATCTGGCTCTGGAGCTGTGTTTTCAGGGGAAGAAGCTTAGGGGCTTCACGTGCAAACTGACCCGCTCAGCCCACGGCTTCCTGCCAGAGAGCTCGTGGATCATCGCAGCCCAGGTCCTGCTGCCGTACCTGGTGTCTGGCCTGGGCATGGTGGCAGCCGGGATACTCATGGATATAGTGCAAGTATGGGAAAACAGCACCAAAGTGAGATTACATGTTTCTACTGATAGTAGTTTCCTATGACAGTCTTGTTGTTAAAGACAGAATTGGATAAGTATATGTGATTCTAATCACCTACTGTGGTTGTGTTTTAGGATTTCTCATAATCACAACTCTTTTCCATTGGTTCATTTTTTCATGTGTCTTTTAGTTAGAATAGTAGTGAGTTGCTGGAAGCAGAGGGAGACAGACAAAGGATCTAACAATGTGATGTGTATGTAATTAATCTATCATCTATGAATGGTCCTTGTGAACAAAAATATCTAATAATATTTAATAATTTCTGTAATGAATGCAAAGGAAAAAAAAAATCACAAAAATGAGTTTATTAAAAGAGAATTTCTATCTATTGAGGGGTCCTTGGCAAATAGACATTTACTACATTTAAAGGATAGCAAGCAGCCTTTGGCTCAAAACTATTTTTTTTAAACTGATACTGTATATTTACATGCAAATGACAGATTATGAAGGACACAGTGAGGCAGACAGTGGTGTCAGAAACAGATAGGTAGAACAGAGTCACCTTATAGCTCTCTCTCTCTGTTTAACCTCTTGTAAATATCCCACGAACAGCATAACATGACTGACAGTCTGAATTATGCAGCAAGTCAGTCAGCCGCTAGTTAGAGCACAGAGAGCCAACAGATCAGGTTTCATGAGAGATATGTTGGAATTACATGCACTTATCAAATAGATGGACACTCATGGGTCTGCTGCTCTTGAGAGGTTGTGAGAAGCATGACTTGCCATTTGGAGCATGTTGAAATGTACAATAGGCAACTCAACAAAATCTGTTTATAGGTCTTGAAGGGTACCACTGTGCTTTGAGCTTTTGTTGGTCCAGAAAGTGCTTTGTGAAATCTGAGAAGTGATGTCACTTGAGTCCAATGTTCCCTCTAAGCTGCACGCCTGCGCAATCGCGCACTGCTCCCACTTTCTCCGCGCACAGCAAAACTATGTAGCGCATAAAATTACAGTGTGTGACAGTGTGTACGTCTGATGTTGCTCACAGTGGTCCAAGGAATTCTCAGTGAGTTTGTGTGTATGCTCAGACACATGAAAAATTAGGGGGAACATTGCTTGAGTCACACATCAGGGGCTGAAGACTGCAAGTGTTGACATGAAAAAATCTAGGATGTGGAGTTAGAAAGGAGTGATCTCATCAGACATCTGTAACTGCTTGTCATATCTGCTTGAGGCTACAATAGCAGTTATTAGCAAATAAAAACTGTCGAATGGCTGAGTTGCCTTCAGAATAATGTTGGTTTTGAGGAGTGTGTGTAGTCAAGGACAACAATATCTCTGATTCTGCCATATTTATCATTTTTTGTAAAGCTGTCCATCATGAGTGAGTTTATAGGAGTGTAATACTGAATCACTGGAGTACTCTTTCAAAGCCCCTGTTCTTCTCAATAAAATTAAGTATTTGTGCCTAAATAATGATAAATATATCATATGAAGTGACCAAAACTGCTTTAAACTGGCAGAAAATCTAGTTTTCATGTATGACCAGATCACTCAGAGTAAGAGGCTGAATGAGAGAATAGGTTTTCGAGACCTTAGAAAAGGCCATATTTAATGTTGACAAATGTTTCGAAGGCTCATTGTGTCATGGTGTGTTTAAAAAAAAACAAAAAACAAACCCAAAACAGATGTTTGCAGTGTAGTGAGAAAAAGAAACATTAACCTCCATGGGCAGGTTTTTAAGCTGCTTGTGAGCTATGTTTGCCAAGCTCACTGGGAACAGAACATGTACTAAAAGACCACTGTGGTGTTTTTCAGCACTGGGAGGTGTTCAAGGAGATCTCAGAGGTATTTATCTTGGTGCCAGCCCTGGTGGGGCTGAAGGGGAATCTGGAGATGACATTGGCATCCAGACTGTCAACAGCAGTGAGTGGAAACACACTCACACACATACAAAACACACATGCACTTGCAAAGATATGGAAACAATTACTACTTACTTTTATTTGGTCTGTTATTTGTTATCTATGTGTTTTGTTATCTATTCTGATCAGGGCACTCTGGACATTACTTACACCAGCAAGTAGACTGGACCAATGAAGTTATGAACAACTTTAAAATCATTCCCATGTGATTGAGAAATGTTATTATGTAAACCAGTATGTGTCCACAGGCCAACACAGGGCAGATGGATGAGGCTCAGCAGCAGTGGAGGATGGTGTTCTGTAATCTGGCGCTCATTCAGGTAACATGCTCATTCATCCTATTAATAACACACTGCATCATTTTACGCTCCTGGCTTCAGGGACAGTTCATTTTAACTCTAGGAACTTTGCTGCCACAATCGTCCTTCCACTCAGGACATGAATGCATCTCAGCCTATTAAACACACAAGATGGCAGTTGGAGATAGTTTCCAAAGGCTAGTTTTGATAAGACACTGGAGCATACAAATATATATACACAATATTTGTACCCAGCACTAAGCTAAGCAACCTACCTCACATATGTTTTTCATGAGTGAGCAAAGTTTCAGTTACCTGTGGCACCTAGAGAGAGCACCCATCAGCCGAGAAGCATACATGGACATGGTCATTTATGGAATTATGAATATATGGATCAATATAGTTAAGGCAAGTTGAATAACATACTATACAGACTCTGTGCCAGTGGATTTATGGTTAAAAGTTATACCTGAACTGAAACAATGATCCATCCATCCATCCATCCATCATCTATCATCTTATTCTTAAGGGTCAGTTGCTTTTGATGTACCTGAAAGAAAAAACGCTAAGAAAAGGACAAGTATTTGTCTTATTTTATCCAGCAAGCTATATGTATGAAGGTTCAGATATAATGTTGGTCTGCCTGATAATGATGATAATGAAGCATTGGACCAGTTATTGTCTTTTTATCTGCTTTTCTATTTTCCACCCTTTCTTTTATTTTATTTTTTTTACCTCTTAATGTCTTCTAACTTGTGCTCATTTCTAAGACTGACAGATACAGATAACATGTAAGTAAATAGATTAATAGGTAAATACTGTAGATAGAGATTGTATAGATTGCTAAATAAACTCCTTGTCCTTCATCAACAGGTCCAGGCCACAGTTGTGGGCTTCCTGGCAGCGGTTGCAGCAGTGGGTCTTGGGGGTGTGACCAGGGGGAGAGTGGACGTTATCCAGGCTTCTATCCTGTGTGCCAGCAGCGTCACCACTGCTTTCATTGCTGCACTGTCTCTAGGTCAGACAAAGACACAACCTGTGGCTGAGGAATGAATGGCTGAGAATACAGAGTAGAGTAGATACTCAGAATACGACATGGAGGGAAGTAGAGTTTATAAGTTTAGTGTGTTGTCATATATGTCAAGTCTTAATCTTATGCCTTGTCAGGTCTGGTGATGGTAGCAGTGATCATTGGCTCCAGGAAAGTGGGCATCAACCCAGATAACATAGCCACGCCCATCGCTGCCAGCCTCGGAGATCTCATCACTCTGTCTTTGCTCGCTGGGGTCAGCAGCCTCTTCTTCTGTTACAGAGGTCAGAGGTCGAACATCACATCAGGAAAGCACCATAAGTCACTTTCAGTACATTATTTATCTGTCCCTGTGACATGTAGGGACAGTAGTTTGTTGGTTGAAGAGGCTGAACCCTAATTCAAATCACTTACAATGCTACAAAAGAATCTTTGAAAGAGATTTAGATTACCTTAAAATTAATGCAACTGCTGTGTCAGCATTATTGCGGTGATGGAGTATTTCAGCCAGAAGAGGGCAGCAATGTCCACATTTGATTCGCACAAATGTCTGCCAACAGAAAGCAGCAGTAAATCTGCATGATTTCCTCCTGCTGTCTTTAATCACCTCATTCACAGTCAGAATTTCAACAAAAAGGCAAAAAGGTTTTGACAGATTTATTCTGTGTTACGTTGTCCTGCAGACATTTGGTACTTGCCTCCTGTGGTCTGTGGCTTCTTGTTGCTTCTTATCCCAGTGTGGGTCAATATTGCCTGTCGCTTGCCACCAGTCAGAGAGGTCCTAAAGTCTGGCTGGCAACCAGTCATTTTGGCTATGTCCATCAGCAGGTGAGTGTAGGAATCTAATATCCAACCATGCCCTGTCTAGCTACAGCATTTTACACAGTTGTCCCACTGAGACTCATGCACTGTACATTGTCTTCTTCCTAGTATTGGTGGTCTGATTCTGGATAAGACAGTGAGTAATCCAAACTTTGAAGGTATGGCTGTGTTCACTCCAGTCATTAATGGTGAGTAGAAAATGAACTCCATTTTATCACTGGATTTGAATTTTTAGATCTGAACTGAGCTTACTGAATTTGAGCAATTTGAATATATATATTTTTTAATTTGGGCACTTAAATGTGAACCCAGAAGATATAGACATACTGGGAATTGAATTTTTGAAATTGTACAACTTGAATTTGTCTACTGATAACTTCTAAAGGGGGGATTTAGTCAACATAAATTCAGATACATATTCAGTACTATAAATTCAGTAGTACAATAAAATTACATTTCAAGTCAGTGGTAATTGAATTTAGTTAGGTACTCAGTTGCTTATTTGAATTAAGATTCAAATCTTTATGGTCATCATTTGCATTGTACCACATTCTTTTTATAGAGTGTCATGGTGTGCTTTATAAAGAGTTCATTTTGTGCCATTCCATCTACTAAATGTTGAGATATGTAGGTATTAACACGGGACAAATGAACACTTCAACATGCTGGTGGCACTAGATGACAAGTCAGGGGATCACTTCAGTCAGTACATTTGTCTGACAGCTACGGTTACTGGTTACTTTACAAATTAAAGGCTTTGCACACACAAGTGTTTTCAACTGACCTGGCTGATTAGACGTCTAGTAGTGGAATGTGAACCTCATCTCAAGCAACATCTGCTTCTGATGACATCAGCACTGCAGAGTATTTATACATCATATTGTTCAGCTGAATGTCCTCCACAAAGGGTCGTCCCATGTAGAGAGAGAGAGAGAGAGAGATCCCTCCTTGCTTTTTGATTCTTTTCATAAAATTAAAACTTTTATAAAATATACGATCCAGTAGTATTGATTAAGGCACATCACAGTTACAATTAATTAGCATTGGTTTAATCTCAACCATCTACAACATTAAGATTCTGTCTATACTGAAATGTCAGAAGTAATAATATGTCTTTGAATTACACATGTAAGTACATTTTTCAGATAATACTTAGATATTTTTACTTAGGTAACATTTTGAATGTTGGAGCAGGGTATTTTCACATTGTAATATCACTACATTTACTTACATAAATTACTTCAATATAAATGATTCCACTGCTGGATGAAATGAAACTGAATATTTGCAGGGCTGAATGTGAATTGGCACTTTCCCAGTCAGAATCCTCATTTTAGAGGGCACAAGAGATGACATTAGGATAATAACTTTGATTACTTTAGACTAAAATAGATATTATTGTGGATACTATCCCTTTAATTGAAGCTGAAAACGCTAGTGGCCTTTCTTCCACATACTCTAGGCAAAGAAATTAACACTGACATGTTTTCCTCATGGAGTAAGCAGAACTGGGATTTGGGGTTATGGTGTTACAACAGTCCTAATCTTTGAAGAATGATAATTAAGCTTCATAATTAGCGTCATTATTATCAATTAAATAAAGCCCCATGCCAACTGATGTCATGTGGAAATTTTTGAAGCATGCAGGCACCCTGCAGCTAATCCCATTATTTATAAATCCTGGTAGCTCCACACCCTGACAGGGAAGAAGTAACAGTGTTGAGGGCTAAATTCGACTTTTAAAGGGTTTCAGATATGAAGTGTTAATCAGTCATGAGGCATTAAAGTGCTGCTGAAGTTGAGCAGTCTCCTCCCTGTCAAAGGAACCTCAGAGAGGCACATAGGGCCAGATCCTCACTGACTGAAGTTTGTTGCCCACAAAGCGGCATACTAAGTAGAGAGCAATAACAATGGTCTTTACATAAACCACAAGCCTGATCAGAATGCCAACTATGCATTCACTGGCCCTCGTTTCCGCAGCATCTCTGCCAGCGTCAGTGCTACCAAAGACTCCTGCATGTATTGCCATCCCAGTACAGGAAGTGCATTTGCATTCCAATTCAGCACTCTCCCCTTCTGCCCTGTTGACCAGAAACACTCCTCCTGTTTTGTCCAAATGATCCATGTGCTTTAAAGCTCTGCAAGCCAAGGGGTTTTGTTCTGCTCCTAATGAAATCAGCCTGAGGGAGAGCAATGCTATGATGAATATGGTACACCATCCAGATTGCCTTTTCCAGACATTCACAGAAAAAAATCCCATGGGGCCATGTGAGTTAGGAATAACTGCTGAATAGATTTTAAGTAAAATTACTGTTTGGACAAAGAACCATTTTTCCATATTTATTTACTCTTATATTCTACAGTAACTACTCAGACTCGGAAGAAAAGAGCACAATGGAAACTGATGATGGTGATGCAGTTTGTCCAATATGATCGTAATAGAATTGTATACTGGCAAATGCCTAAATAAAATGATCAGGATTAAAACATAATGAAAGGCAATTTAAACAGACATTTATAATGAAACAACAACAAAATCATCCTCCACACTTGCGTTTTCAGTAGATTCTTGAAATGCAGTTCTGTGTCATCATCTTATTCCTAGTTTGAGTAAATGTTTATTATGGAACTGATCATTGCTAGACAATGGTCATACTTAAACCAGTACTTTTCTATGTCCATGCAGGTGTAGGGGGAAATCTGGTGGCCATCCAGGCCAGCAGGATGTCCACCTACCTCCACTATTGGGGTGTTCCAGGAGCACTTCCATTTAAAATGAATGTCAACTGTCCTGGACCCTGCGCTACCTTCTGCTCCTCAGGTCAGATGTCAAAACAAATACGTGATCTGAAGGTTTCTTCATCAGAAATTCTGTTTTTTCTTCTAAATAATTTAACTTGATTATTCAAGTTTTGTTTTTATTAGTCAAGTCACTGTCTATAAGCAATATATATATATAAGCAAATAGATGAAGCTAGTTGGAGTCTGTTAGATTTACTTACTTGACTTACATTTTGACTTACATTTTCTAAAAATGTAAATTGTTATGTTGTGATGTAACAATTAAACAAAAAATAAAATAAAATAAAATAAAAAAATTAGGGACCGGCCTTCTTGGTTCTGTCCACAGGTTACAGTTTGTTAATTAGTTAAGTATAAAAAACAAGATATGACATGTTAATTTGGGGATTAGAGGTACTGATAAGCATATGTTTGCTAAACTAACTTGCTGCTGGCTCATACATACAGGTCTAGAATGACTCTTCAAAGAAAGAGAGTAGTGTCTTTCCCAAGTTGTCAAATTATTCATGTATAACAAGTCTTTTTGAACTAGAAATAAACCAAGTTTATGGGAAATGCTGTGAATTTAATAAAGCCACTGGTTCAAGGTAGCATCCATGATTAAAAATGCTATACATTACAGAAAGCAGCACTGGGCAAAAAAATTCTAATGCATCTAAGGACAAAAATTTATTTTAAGAATTGAACAGATGCTGAGCACAGTAGTACACATGTCTTGTTATTGATTGCTCTCTGTTTACCCAGATGTGAACTCCAAATCAGCCAGAGTCCTGGTCATCCTTGTAGTCCCAGGTCATCTCCTCTTCCTGTACACTATCCACCTCCTGCAGGGAGGCCACACTGCCATGACACCAACCTTCATCATCTGCTATCTGTCTGCAGCTCTGCTTCAGGTCAGATAACCCTGCCAGAAAAAAACATTACTCTCACTCAAATTGTGTTTTGTTAGAGTCCTTGATTTCCACCAATCTGAAATCCTCTCATTTGAAACTTTAAATTCCAACTATTGTCAACATCCAGGTGGTGATTTTGCTTTACGTGACCGGGCTGATGGTGCGCTGGCTGTGGCAAAGGGGACTGGATCCTGACAATTTCTCCATCCCTTACCTCACAGCTCTGGGTGACCTTCTGGGGACTGGTTTCTTGGCTCTGAGCTTCAGGCTGATTCTGATACTCGGTTCAACGACTGGAGTTTGACACAGACATGTGATCCTGTACATCCTACTGTTCCCTATATGCAAGTGGCTGAAACACATTGCACACTGAACTTTCCTTCAAGAAGGAAAGTGAGGAATGACGAACACGGGAAGCAAGTATTGTGTTCTATTTGTGCCTCAATATTGATTACTGGGATCTATGGGACATCTTGAGCATAGAAAAATAGTTTTTTCAAACACATCATTTGTATTTTGTTGACAAATGATCACGCAGAAAATCATTTAATTTGAGCGAAAAGAAATCTATTGTGTGCTCAGTAAATGTATTTATGTGTGTGTTCGCCAGGGGCACAGTAATAACCTCGCACTCAGTTTTACTCATTTGCTGTCTAATTCCCCCCAATTTGCACATAACTGAGCACTTAATTAATCTCATTGTACAGAAATAAGAGGAGAAATAAGAGAAAGTTGAGGGAAATAACAGAAAGAAACTGGTTAGTTTCTCAAGAGTTTAGTTAGAGGCTGAACTGAACAGCAAACACAATGACACCCCGACAGACAGGGTCTGTTGCCAGCTTGATTACAGCTTAGTTACAATTGGCTCACTGGCTGGAGTCCAGTGGTCAAATTCTGATTATAATGCTTTGTCTGAGCAGCTGGCAATCATCAAGTTAGCTTAGTTAGCTACTGCTCATCTTACAACTATCTGTCACTACCTACCAAGATAGCTTGGTAGAGACCAACTTGTAGTGTCTAAAACTAACAATGTAACCAAAACTGTGTAAACAACTCTTGTATGGATATGGTGACCCTGCCATTTCTTCAGCGCTTGCCCCACTTCCACAGTAACCAATAATCTTACTAGCAATCAGATTGGACACAAAAAGCCAATCAAAAATGACCTACTTGAGTTTTTTTGATTTGCTTAAATTATGGCTCTAACACTTTCAGGTTGAGTAAGATGAATTTGAGCAGAGATACTGAGAGATTGAGAGAACACAGTGACAGTGTACATGGTTTCGAGGGCACACGGAGCAGGCACTTAGAAAATGAGTAAAACTGTGTGAGAGGTTGTTACTGTACACTTGCATAGATAATAAATACATCTATTGAGCACGGGATAGATTTCCATTTACACAAATTAAAATATTCTTTCATGGTAATAAATAACCCCAAAAATGTAACTTGCTTGCAAGAATCCTTTTCTTTGCTCAAAATACCACTTTGCGATCAGGACTGAAGCACAAATATTACTCCATAGATAAGGTTTTGCAAAAGGAAAAGTGGAAACAGCGTGGTTCAGTGTAGAAAGATTTGCAGAGGACAGTGTGGACTTTTTTTGCACCTTTCCAGCTCACTTTGGTCAGCAGTTGTACACTGTTCCCTGGAGTTTCACTGGCCTCAATATCAGCACCACCAAGCTTGGCTCTCTAGGAACAACCTCCATTCAAAATGGGCACAAGTGGGAATACTGTAGAACCACTGTATTGTTAAATATTGACACATCCTTACACCCATTGTCAGCTATTAAATGTTAGATGGCAAATGATTGTATTAAGGCAATAATAATATATTACTGAGTGTAAATGTATATTAACATAAATCAGATGCTGCACTGTCTGGAGGAATGTTAGATTTTATTGTGTTTATTTTATGTAGATTAGTGCCTTTAAACCGTGATCAGCCTTCAGTTCTCTGATGTGTTCCTGAACTCTTGAGTTGAGGTGAGGAAAATTTCTACAGGATATTTTATTTTTTGTGCAGCACAGTGCCACTGAATATACCCCGTTGTACCTAATTGTCTTTCTGTGTTCCAGATATTAACGATAGATATTTCTTTGTGCTATTTTTGTGTACAAATGTTTTAGTAAGCATCTCTCTGTATGGGGCCTTTTCAATTGTTTGATATGCACTTTTAGAAAGATGCTCATCTTTAGTGATCTGAAAATAGAATCCAAAGATGGTAATAATCTTATTTTCACAGTGACATCAAGCTTGACTGGACTTTGTAGTGCCATCACATTTGTAAAAACTTCTAGACGACATCTTTACAGCCATGATTTGTCATTTAAATAAAATACTGGTATTTAAGTCACGACTGCTGAGTGTGTAAAAGATTGGGATGTCTAAACATCAATAATTAATATTCAAAGCAATAAACAAATTCTTGCTGAAATGTATTTATTTGACAATTGTGAGAGAACTATATATCTATTTTGGTTTGTAGGGCTTTGTAGAGTCAGAAATAACAATAAATAAAGACAGTATCACAGTTACACAAAAATCTCTTCCTACAGTACAAAAAATAAACACAGTCACAGTTACAAAAGGTGTCATTATCTGCTGGGGTCAAAATAAGGCCCACAATTAAAGGCACATATGTCTGGAGACATTCACTGTCTAAATGTGCTTTTTAATACTTTCATTATGTTACTGCACCTTGTAGAGATTACATTTGTGCAAATTACACATTTAAAACAGCAGACAACAAGAGAAATTAAATGCAACCAAATTTGAATGCCATTTCACACATTCAGAGACAGTGACCAACATCCACTGGATCACTGTTTACAGTAATTAGCCTTCATTAGGCAGCATCTTTCATCTTGTAATGGAGGGTCCTCTCCTACTTGTATCCCCTGTGTGCACAGAAGTTCCTCAGCTTGATGTTCTATCTGTAAAATAAGCTCTCATTTACATTACTCTTACGGTGCTTCTTTCTTTCAAAGCAGTATTTGCAGTGTCTGTAATACGGCCTTCAGAGAAAGAAACATCTCAAAAACAAACAGTACTTTTCCAGGCTCCCTAAGTTCAAATGGAGTCCATGGATGAGTGACATCCCAGCCTCATCTAAAGTTGAGGTAGGCTGGTATGGAATAGTTGAAGAGCAGAAAGTCCATACGATAGAGGTTGTATAGTTTCTTCTGGTAAAAGGGGCTGATGTTGTGGAAGAACTGGGCTGCCATGTCTCCTGTAGTCCTGGTACTCTTGGATGAGGCAGGGAAGCTGACCTGGTCCTCCACCCCGGCCAGCTGCAACACGTAGCGGGAGTCCTGCTCCAGTGTCTCATATTTCCCTACAACATCGTAGTGGATGAGGCAGGGGTGACACAGTGAGTGCACCCGCTCCCAGTGTTCATTAAAGGGCTCCTCTCGCTGAGTGGCCGGGTCCACGAGGTAATACACAAACTCCTCAAAGGAGACATCATTTCCTCTCTCCAGGGCCTCTGGCTGTGGGTCCGGCCTGTGCCGTCGCACTATCTTTGTGCCATATCGTTTATGAAAAGCTGTGTTGTAGCTTCTCGTGAATTTGTTGCGATAAGCAGACACCAGCCGCTCGAAGGGCTCACGTACGAAGACGAACTTCAGGTAGGAGCGCAGGCGCTGGTTAATCTGGGTGGTGGAGTACTCTGACAGGGTACGGAGATTTCCTGGGATGTGGGCTTCATTGGCAGGGATAGCCAGGGGATCTGTTTGGGAGCCGGCGACGCCTGTCAGAACCATGAGCACCCGCTTCCAGTTGGTGCAGGCCACTTTGGGCACGTAGCAGTACAGCAAGCCATGCTGGTCATCCACGATGACGTGCTTCAGGTCTTCGGGGATGAGAACTCTACGTTTGCGGGTGTAGGAGCGACAGGCTTCCTCTAACAGCTCCCTTCGGCCCTGATGGATTGCCTGTACTGCTGATTCAGTCTGCAAGGAGCAGGAAAAGAAGAGTTAAACAGGAGGGTCTACTTATCTTGTATGTGCACAGTTTTGAGTGCAAACATCTCAAATGTGTAAATGAGTTTTTTTTTTCTTTTATACAAATTGAAAGCGTTTGGGACTGTTGGTGTAACAAAGAAATACATTTTACATCATCAGAAAATAATAAATGCAATCAGCACTTCACAATCAAATAGTTTAAATATTTTGGCAAAATTATTGGCATGCTTAAATTGGTCTGGATGTCTGTATACCCATGTCTTGTGTAATTGGATTTCATTTTAGCAATGTTGTCTTGTTACCAGATCTGAGCAGTAAATTTGGTGGATACAATAGTATGATAGGATTGTAACTGACAGAAGCAATGGCCATAATGCCGAAAATAAGACAGAAACTACAATTATACTCTCACCTAAAGTTCGCCAACTGGGGCAGATACCCTGTGCATTTTGCAAATATCAAAGACGCTCTACTGTAAGTTCTCTGAGTGTGAGAAAATATATTTTCAGATACTTCTCCTCTGGAGGTCTTAATCACAGCCCATCCCCCTGCCATCTGCATACAGCACTAATAAAATCATGGGTCAGCCAGTTCAGCTTGGCCTCCTCATGGCACAAACGCCTTATTTACTTCTTTCACTTAATCAGCCTGGCTCACCACTGCAGTGGTCGGAGCCCTGAGACTGAGTTTGACTCAGTGCCTGACACTATGTGTGGCTCTCTTGTGTTTACTGGCAGACACTGGAACATCAAGGATACACCAGAGTGGCCAAAGAGCGTAGAGCCAACACTCGCCCCTCTCTCTGCAGAAATATGCCTAGTTTATGTATACAACACCTCCGAACTTTAATCCCTTCATGGTAGTCATATGCATGAGTTTGTAAAGTTTTCTGAGGATATTAAAATAGCTACCGGGATGCAGAACATGTCATTCAAAGAGAAATCTTATTAAGTTTGTTGGGTAAATATGCACACATGTCAAATGTTGCAAAAGGTTGTGCTTATGTATTTAAGATGAGAATGACTAAGTAACCAAATTCATAAATCCCAGTTAACACCAAACCAGTGGCAATATAATGTAATCAGTGTAAGATCCTTTGAGAGCAGTATTAAGTGTGATAGTAAACTGAAGAACACTCAAATTAGAAAGGTGTAATAGACCACAAAGTTGATGGCTTTAGTCAATTGAACAATTTGTGTTGAAGAAGCTATTTGCTTTTCAAGTCACTTTTTAACCCTGTACTATCTTCCTTGCTTCAGAAATGTTTAAAGCTGCACAATATCAATATCTTTATATTAACAAAGAATAAAATGACTGCGAGAAATGTGAAAGTGGTCACTTGTGTTGACAAAACTGCAGGGAATTTCCACCCGACTCCGCAATTGCCCTCAGTTCATAAAGTTAATAAAACCATTGTCCATTACCTGCTCAACACTTTACAGTGGAAGGACAAAGTTAGCGGCTAGCTGGTAAACACAGCAGCTAAGAGCCAGACATTTTCCTTTTTTTGACCAACAGTCAAGCTAAAAGGAGAGTGAATATTTGGACGTCCATCAACCAGACATGACTCCAAAAAAAAAAAAAGGCTAATATTGTTTCCTGTTAACTGGATGTGTAAAAAGCTAGGGATATTTAAGAGGCCAATCACTATCCAGGTTTCTTCATCATATTGTTATACAGTTCATCAGTCAAATCAAAACTGGATTAAATCAGTAATATAACATCTAAAGTAGTCAATCAAGCTGGATTTATTTTGTCTGTCTGCAAGCCATCATCTGGATCCTCTGCATTCATCTTAGTCTTTCACCTGATTACCTGCTACACATCACCAACATGCATGAGTAGAAGGACACAAAAGCATTCATATGCTGTGTTTACAAATATAAATAAATAAATCTATCTCGCATTAATCCCATTCACTCCCCGTTTCCATCCTGAGGGCTAAACTGTCTCCTTCTGTTGGGGAAGCATTTAAGTGGAATGGAACAAAGAAAATATCACAAGCAATTAAAAGTAAATTGTGTCTGCTGGAGCTGGTTTGTTTTCTGGCATGTTCACCTTCCTTCTCCTCACAAGGAGATTTAACTGGAAACAGCTGTTTCAGAGCTGTTTTTACAGCATTGTGCCTCACATAGGACTCTAATATTCACATGGATAAATATCAGAAAAGCTGTATGGATTCATGTAGAGAGAAGTGACTGTATAAAGCCTTGCCCAGGGGTGCTTATCAGAGAAAATCCCCTTTAATTGGCAAAATCACAGAAGCATTGTTATAAACTTCCCCTCAACAGTCATATTGTGCAGACAGGCTACTTTTTTTAAAGACATGTTGACTTGTCTGTGTATTCAGTATCAAATGTGATTTTGTTCCAAAACACAGAGAAAGTGAAATTTATATTTAAATACCCAATGATGCAGTGACCCTACTTTTGTTATGAGAAATGCAGATTCAGATAAAAACAATAAACTGGGATGATAAATTTAGTGGAAGAGAAACTCATGACCACCTTGAAAATACAATGGTACATGAGCTCAGATCTCTGTGTGATAAGCTCCAAACACATCTTGCGCTATCCACTGACAGAAGCAGGGTGAACCTGGTTAATATTGTAAATAAATAATCCCATAATTTACTGCATTTCCTTACAGGTAAGAGTAATGCTTACCTCCACAAAGGACAGCTGACAGCCACTTATGTCAGATCTTGACACTCTTCACTACTCTACAAACTGGGATTTCTTTTTATGTTTATATGCAACAATTATTTGTTGCAATCTAGTAACCCTATTTCTGTCTGTTGATTTTTTTTCAAGTCTGGAACCTATTTCTCAGTCCTTGACAGAAGAGTGTATCAAATATTTAGGATGACAGTATAGACAGACAGATGCACAATATTAATGTTTTCAGTTGAGCCAAAAAAGGTCAAACGCTTCTTCCATCAAATGCAGCTCCAAAGTTACGGAGTTCTTAATTGTCTGCAGTCTGACACTGCCTGTACAAACCAATGAATCCTCCTCAATAAATGTCACTTGTGTAATTCAACAAAGATGGCTGACTTTTTTTTCTGCTGGATAAAACAACATCAAAGCAGCTGTATGACATGAAAAATATCACAAGGATCAAGACATCACAGATCAGGAGTGATTTGTGTATCAGTCCTTTAGTTACTCATAGCAGGAGTTACTTCTTCTTAAGGTTCAACTGAGATGTGCTTAAGAAGGCCAGTTATAAAACAGATGGATTTAATAGGATTGGATTTAATGTGCTGATAGCTGAAATTCATGTATTTATTATTACTCCATACTTCTGCTTACTCCGGTACACAGGTTCAAACATGGGGGCTGAACATATCATAAACATACCTTTTTGGGGTCAGTTGCGTGATAGATAAAACAATACTAAGGGCCAGACCATTTTTTGCACCTGAAAAAAGACGTGACACATTTGTCCCAGTCACATGTGCTGTAGCAATGCAAATTCAGTGGAAACAATCCTCAAGGCTAACTTTACCCAGATTCCACTTAGTACTATCTAACCAGCTTTTATTGGTCTAAACTCATTTCTAAAAATAGACTCTATAAATCACTTGTTAAATAGGAGGATGGCAGGCTTTTTAACAGTAAGAATTGCCAGACTAACAGCAACAATGTATTTATTTGGTCCAGAGGGCCACTTCAGCCATGAGTAACGGTGGTCATCATGCTGCTAGATGTGCCCTGGACATCCTGATTATTTCTGTCTCCAACCAACCTGAGCTGTATTTGTACTAAAGCAAGAAACCAGAGCACTCAGAAGACCCCACAGGAACACAGTGAAAAGGACAGGGTCCAGATAGATTTAAACCAGAACCCCCCTGCTGTAAAATGAGGAGACTCTCATCAAGGTAAAAACTCATCAGAAAGAGAATTAAGAGAATAAATAACAGGACACATTAACTCAACACTGTAACTTGACATGTGCTCACTGTGATAGTCAATAACTGTGTAATTTGTTCTCAGATAACAATAAAGAAACTGTTTCCATTTGTTCCAATTTTTCCCCAGTCATCAGCCTTGAAGCCACATGAGTCATATGAGTTGATCACACTGTAGAAATGTTTGGTCTCCAACAGACAGTGGAATGTTATGGACTTATTCTAAGATATGGAATTATTCTAAGATACAGACACACAGTGTCCACCACATTAAAAAGGTTATTTACGTCATTAAATACAAAGTAACTAGGTCACCTTTGAGAGCAGGTTACATTAGGTTTCATGGCAGTGGCTTGTCAGCCCTCCTGTAATCTAGGCAAAAGATATCATATTTGGTCCTCATCATTTATCTCATTATTGGTATGGCACAATGATATGCTATTGGAGCTACCAATCACATCACTGCTGACACCAACTGCAGCCATCAACACAACCACTGGCCACAAATCATCATTAAGCAAAATCTTATGCTTTTGTAGAAAACTGTGACCGTAAAAGACTCACATTACTACATTATTTCATTAAACATTTGGCCAAGCTTGCTTGTGGTTAATACTGTCTGCCAATTATTGTTCTGGCCTTTTCATGCACTGTCCTAACATAGCAGTCTGTACTGCTAGGAACATACAAGGAATCAGGATCACAAATTGTCCATCAATCACCTTTGCTTGTTTGACTGCTTGTCTGAATGTATCAACCAGAGCTCAAATTGAGTTTGCAATCAAAAATATGTGCATATTTTACCCCAAAATTCACAAGTGAGCACGAATAAACTCTTAAAAATAATTATTTTACATTTTTTGAAAGTCAAGGCTTGGCCTAAAAAAGGAGAGACATTTTGTAGTAAAGTTATGGAATTGTGCTTAGAGAGGACTGACCTGGTCACCATCATAAAGTGCCTGCAGAGGACTTCTCCTCGACTTCTGTCCGCTGCTTCTTTCACCATCCGGCTCTGAAGCTGAGGACAGACAAACAATCAACGGTAAGAGATACTTATAATTTTGTACTAAATAAGGAAGCACAAACTGGCTCCATTGACCATCATACAGTAAATATAGCTTTTGAGTAGAAAAAACAGAATTGTTCTCAGCAAGTCTTCTTAAAGTGAACGTAATAAGCATATGGATGAACAGTAGAGGTGTGAGATATGCTACTTCATTGCACTGTAAATACAGGTCATGTATGGCAGATTTAAAATACCTGAATAAAAACAAATCCAAAAACAAAAAAGTGAAATACAATATACAATGTATTTTCTTTTTATGTATACATTTATCGTGTCATAATTTCATGGAAGACATGTTTTAAGGACAATTATTTAGCTTTTGTTTTTAACATTTAAGTCTTCTCCAGCAGTTGTCCTTTTAACAAATGTTTTTCATTTAACTATAACACATTAAATGTAATCTATCTTAGCCAAGGCTGGAATCCAGCTGCCATGAATCAATACTGACCACAGCCTTTGGTTTCTGTGAAGGACTGTTTTTTTTTGTTTTTTTTAATCCACCTGTCATAGATGTTAGGTGGTGTACTGTTTTTTAACACTAGAAAAGGACAGATGTACAGTTGAAACACCAAGAATACAAAATGTTGAGTGGGAACTGTAATGTAACTTTTATGGGTTTTTTACTGCCACAGTCCCAGTGCTCATGTAATGGTAGACAAATAGGTTCTGGCAGTCCAGAACATATGATTGTCTATATTTACAAAGTTGCTGACTCCAGACTCTGTGGGTTGAAGAGCAGCAGAAAGAGGAGCCAGAGGACATAGATAAGCTCTGGGTATACTCAGAGGCATTGCTGGGTACAAGCTGGGATATATTGTTTGCAGTCTGAGTTTTCACTCCAGCATCAGATTACACAGCTTCAGAGGATCAGTACACAGTTTCACTACCTGAACCTAGAATTTAATTTGGGCAAACACAGTGAGCCCGTGGGATCTTAGAGGCTATGTGGCACTGCAGCTTTGTATCGAATGCGGTGGAACATTTATTCCATCTTAAACCTTCTAAAATTTGCTTCAGCCTCCTGGCTGTGACGGAGGACTTATTACTTCTACTTCTTGCTTTTTTAAAATATTTTGTAAGTGCCCTCTTACATATTTTGCAGTTGGAGCTGTCATCCTAACTGGAGATAAGCACAGGTCACACATTAACAGTCAACATAAAATATAAGTCTTTCAAATATTACCTAGACACAGGAGCTCAGGAGTTTGTTTGATTTTTAGAATGATTCCTTGTCCTTCCACACATTATAATATGCGCCTGACAGCCACAGGTGTGTGACGTCAAAATAAACACACACAGGACACTCATTGTTCAGAGACAGGCTTCCAGGGAATCTGTACCACGTGTTGTAGCCTTGTGGATACAGCTGTTAAATGTGAAATTTCTACAGTGCTACATATGTAAAATATGTATGTTCTGGTGTCTATTCTTCTATTTGTTTTACTGTTGTATGCCCCAGTTTTGTGCATGTTATTCCTTTAAATGAGAAAAAGATAAAATAAACTAATCTCTGCCGTTATTAATTATTCTAAACACATTAAGGCTTGTCTACAGTCACCAACTTTCTGTATTTGTCTGAAGATTCAAAGATCAACAAAAGAGAAGATGGAAAATGAATAATCTAAAAAAAAAAGAAAACTGACTATTGTCTTCGTTTCTTTTCATTAAAGCCATATTTTTCAAAATGATGAAATATGAGATAACCCAATGAAAACAAGACACTTATTCAGGAAATTGCCTGACTCTCCTCCAGGTCTATTTCTGCCACTTTAATCAATATGACTTATATTCCTGAAATATGTACTCTTCTTCGCATGGCAGTGCACCTTCAGTCAGTAAAAATTAATATAACCTTGCTATGCTCAGCAGCTGGGTTCATAGGTCAATGTGTGGCTCTTGACAGACAGGCATATATACCTGTCATGACACCCACTTCAGTATTTGGGTTTGCATTAAATCATTAGCTTAAAGAAAAATTTATAGAAAGTTAAAATGCACAATGATGCAGTAACACAAAGCAGAAACTATGGAGGACTAACAGGCTGGCAGTGCATTTGCTACAATATTCATAAGACAGGAAGACTCAAATAAGTGACCATGTTTCTGTGTGCGCGTGCCTTTTTCATCACTATGGTGTGATCAGGCCAGTCATGGGTGCCAAGCAGCTTACGGGCTGTAAAACCTACTGACACACTCATGGTGGGGACAGCCAACAAGAGTTTCCTGAGACAGAGTTTCTCACAAAGGTTTTCATCTTCACAAGCTCTCATTCATTCTCCCTCAAGGAAACCTAAATGCATTTACACCTTTTCAATAACTGTCTCTGTCTTTTCGCACTTGGCTTTTTGAGGACACAAGAGCAGGAAATGACTAACTTAAAATGACACCAACAAGTCTCACACCAGAAAATAGTGAAATTAATTCACACATCTACCCACAATATTTGACTCTAAAAGCTTGCCTCTAATGTGACTCTACGAACAAAGTTAGTGGCTGCTGTAGCTTGCAAGGTAACTGGTAACATGCTATCCGGCCTGGCTAGTACTAGTCTGTTATGATTGCTCCATGGACTTCTCTTGATTTTCTCTCCACAGTTGTATTTACTTTCCACTGGCATTTTGTTCACCACTGTACACAATTTCATTTAAGAAAAAAGTAACTTAAAATAAAGCTCTCAGAGCTAGTGAGCTAGGTAGTGGTAAGATGGCGAACTTATTAGCTTGGCTTGGTTGCTAATTCGGACAACATCCACAGTTTATTGAAAAGGTGTATTTCTACAAATCATTCTTCTTTTGTGGACATGTTTACTCCAACAGTGGACTTTGGTTATAATGAACTTTGGTGAACTGTGCGCACAAACAGATCATTTCATAGTAATTATAACCAATTCTCATAGAACATGCATAATCCTCTGGCTTAGCACATTCACCTCTGCCAAGAAGCCAAATTATTCCATATTCCTGGAATGAACAGAGAATCAGAGATGCTGCTGAATGCAGCTGCCAAAGAGGGGTTTTGTCCTCTGCCTTGAGTTACCAAGGTGAGGAGAGCTACAGTACACTGATTTATTTGACATGTTTTCTAAAGACATTACCACTTCCTTATGGAAACTACCCACGAATCAGGAACACATTTCCAACAGGACCACTCCCAAAGCCATCTTTCCCCCCCATTTTAAATGAAACACCAGTCAGCAGAGGTAACGTCTGAAATAATTTAGGAACTGACAAATACCTGGCAGACTGTGAGTGTTTCAGCAACAAGCTGAGATCGCACACTGAAAGAGTTCATTGTGTGTCATCACTTCACTGCTAATGCGGCATCACTCAGCAAGTGAGGAAATTTACAATCTCCATTTTTCATGAGGAATTTAATAAAGAACCACATGAAAATATCACAGAATTCATTTATTAAATTGTTTAAGTTGAATGAACAGTTGAATATTAGGGGAAGCAGAAAATTGGATAGTGTACACTGTGAAGAATTTGGACAAAAAAATTAAGCCTATATTTTTGCCACTTGGAGAAGAAATGTAGTGTCCCTACAAATTGCAACAAAGACACACACAACTTGTAAAGCTATGGAGTCAAACCATGTGCTATTCTAAGCAAACACTGCCTCAGCTGTTCACCCAAATTCCACCACTGGGGAGATTCACCAATCCACACCTAAGGACTATTCAAAGGCAGGAGAAGTCCTGTTGGTTTAACCCTGTCTAGACCCAAAACTCTGCAGCATTCCTCCCTGCTCTTAGGCCTTAGGAAATGCAAAATATAGAAAGGCTGATGTGTGTTCCTCTCGTCCAGGCCATAAACGGAGCTCTGTGTTTAGGTCCCACTGGGAAAACTGGGGCCCCCTCCCCGCCTCCTTGGCCTCTCCTGCCAAAGAGCAGCTTTACTGAGAGACACACTGTACAAGGGAAAACCTAATCCTTTAAGGCCACAAATGTGTGTCTAAAGGGTGTTAGTGCAAAAGCAGAGGCATGTGGGTGGTGTGGTGTCTGTTTATTGAGAAGAATGTGTGCAGATGTGAGATAGGAGTCTTTGTGATCTCGTTCAGAGACAAAAGGGCTTCAATGGTCTGATGTGCATTTGTGGGATGACACATTAGCTGGCTCACTGAAATGTTAGTTGGATAATTTTGGTATCCAGTTGCATCTTCCGGCACGCCTGCAAAATTAAATAGCTGTAAATATAAATATCTCTCTGCAAAGGGTGACAATTAAAAATACACAAAGAAATCAACAACACAGCATCAAGTGCAGCTGTTGGATAAGCGGATGTCCCAAGTTGTGTCCTCTGCTTCTCTGGATCCTCTCCAATGTCAAAATCATTAACTGGAAAGTTGATTGCCTGCCACACTCTGGTGCAAGTTGCTTCAAAATCTACACTGAATTATAATCTGAATAAAAACAAGTCTAAGAGACTACAGCCAGGCTAGGAGCTCTGTGAGGCTGTACATAAGCACAGTGGTGCTTTAAATAAACGCTAATGTCAGCATACTAACATGCTCACAATGACAAGGCTAACATTAAGTTTATCACGATTACCTATTCTGCTGAATGGTGAAGGACAGGACAAGTCCAGTATTCCAAGAATTAGTCCAAGATGGTTACCTTCACTGCTAGCCTTATAGCAACATTGTTTAAATTCCTGTAATTAGCTGTTATTGTGTGTTAAGCATTGGAAGCATTTCATTAACAGGTGAAACCAGACAGAAACAGTGTACAGCTCCATTGAAATTGCATTAGCATTGATACTGAATCTTATCTTCATGTAACTGACAAGCAATGATGGTTCTGCAGCTATTTTGCCAGCAGTCAGTTGAGCCTTCTGCAGTTCTTTTCACCAAGTGGGAGATATCATCACTGTCAGAAATTGCTGATATCTCCAACTCGTAATAACAACTACATTATGACGTTAACTGTTTCTTCAACTTGGCAAAATGTAAAAAAATTCTGAATGATATGTTATGAATGCAAAAATAGTGTGTCAGCATGCTAAAATTTGCTAACTAACACTACACACAGAGTGCAGCTGAGGCTGTAAATGTCATTAGTTTTGCAGGTGTTTGTCATATACTAGTGCTAGACAAACTGAAATTCTGACCTGATGGTGGCGCTAGATGAAAAAGGGTCCACAAAGGTGTTACGATTGTTTTGAGTTTCATGGCATTTTGGGAGTTTTTACTCTGAGACAAAAATGTCAAGGGATCACCTAAATCATTAGAAGACACATGCTGTGTGATCAGGATACATAAATGTAGAAACCAATTTCATACCGTTATAAAAAGAGCATGAATGCAACACCGAAGAAGACATCATAAAGTCCTACGGAGAGAGTCCAAGTCATCAAGGTTGAGTCTTAGCACTGACAGTTAGTGATGGTACGCACGTAAATCCACATGTAGACTGGACAACACCTGCACCTGTCCTTGCACAAATTGAATGATGTTACAATATTAACATAGCTCTTAATATCTTAAGCCAAACTATTATGGCCTATTACACTAAAAATCCAAGTCGTAAGTGCTCAGATCCAAGTCAAGTCTGAAAATCATCACAATTATTACTGTTCATCAGTGTGCCAACAGCCATTAGTGTGGCTAAAAACTGTTTTCCTCCAATATTAGTGACACATAGACTTCAGAAAAACTATTAAATTCTGCAGAGTTATTGAGCAATATCAACAGTAAAAGAGCAATCCTGCAGATCAAATTACTTGAAGACAACTGTTGTGGGGGCAGATGGTCTTAATGAAATTGAAGAAAAAAAAAAAAACACACACACATGCTCCAGAGTACTTGCTGAATAATCAATTCTGTGTCACAACTCTGTGTCATGAATATGCAGCTGGTTGGAGGAGAACAGGTTGCAACATCAGGCTCCCACCTCCCACTGACTTGTCATCAGATAGCCTCAGATGGCTGAGGATCTGACAGCCGATAGGAGGTTGAACTGATTTCAACTGGCAACTGTGTAGGATTTCATATGATTAGGTCACACATTGTTCCTTTATGAGTGTTTTGTTCTGTCTGGAGTTGGATAATGTCACTACCGCAAGTCTTCACGAAAATTTTAGGGGCAGGCACTGACCAGCTGATTAGCTGGTGAGCTGATTCTTTGCACCCTAAAGACTTCCACTGCCATCCCCAGATTCTATTCAAAGAAGCCCCGCAGCAAATTTGTTTAGTGCACCGCAGGTGTTCCAATGAAGATGAAGTGCTGAACAATTATTTTTTATGACGCTCATGGCCTCCAGTCAAGCCCAGACAAGGCAGGTATGAGATGGGGATACCTCTGCAGTACAGGGATAATTGTGGCTGGCCCCAGGCCCAGACAACAGTCCCAGGTTCTGCTTGTAATTCAGTAGTCAGGACTACCTACCTGATAACCATCAACTTACATCTGTATCTGTAGATTTTACTGGCAACATATAAATCAGTACTCCTGGGTTTTATTTCCAGAGCGATGTACAGGAGATCCTGACAACAGAACATACCACATTCCAGACCAGTGATGCACCACACAGCCTTCTGCCCTCTTCAGTTCTTGTGTCTTTGTAATCTTTATGGAGAAACCGCAGTTGCCCTTGTAGTAAAGAAGCCACACATTGAACACAATGCATCTTCTGGAACAGACTCAAAAATTCCTGACAAAAATCTGACCAGGGGCTGATACAATTCAAGATTTTTAAAAGCCAGACTTCATGTAACAAGGTAGATGGAAACAACTAGTTTTCTGTAAAACTACTTTTTTTCATTTTCTGTGTCTGTGACAGTGCAGTGTACTCGAAACGTACAGTAAACCCACTGTCTAATTATCCTAAATTTAAAATAGTGCTGTATGTGCAAAACACTACCACTGAAAAACAAGACAATTTTAACTGTGTAACTCTGACTTGGCAGTGCATTCCTTTGTTATGTGGCTGCTCTCTTGCAGCTTTATATAGTCTTTGAACAAACAATATGACCTTTACCCCAGATGGAGCAGGAGAGGGAAGGTGTAGGTGTTCGAAGTGTAAATAGGACAGACTGGCTGCAAATCTGAAACCAATTTAAAATCTTTTAAAGCTGACAGTCAGGTTTAATGCCTGAAACATGAGATGCATTCAGTGTACACTAAAGCTGCATGACACTGAAACTCCAGAGGTTACCTCTCAACAAATGATCAGGCTTGCTATCTTGCTAACTGATAGTTGGCTGAATAGTAGTTAGCAAACCCTATGGTAGCCATTGCTCAATCTACAAGTAGTGTATATTAGATTTTTTTCCATTGTAGGATCTTAAGATTCAATTGTATTCCCTTGCAGACGCACACATGGACTGCTGCAGACATCAGGGATGCACGGTTGTTCTAACCATATTCTTTCTAGTCCACTTGGAGGATGCATGCACAGTTGGTGTGCAGACCTTACGTGGGTGTGTCCATGTGCACACAACAAATTGGTACGCAGATGTCTGCACAAAGTCTAACATACACCCTTCGAAAGATGAAATTTACATCACACGAACCCTTTCAAAAAGTGGTACTAAATCAAGTTCCAGGTATTTGCTCAAAGTATTTGCTCATAGTTGACCATGATTAGTCAAGGAGCTGTCACTCGTGACTGGTCGAACAGATGTGCTGTCACTTCTCAACGTACAACAAAAACAACAACATAGCAGTAACCACCATTCCACTTCTGTGTGTACGTTGACAAGGACTTTTTAAACTTTTTAGAATGAAGAACAATGGAGAGTGCATTTTGAACAGTCATGTAAAATGACAGTGTCCATCCTGCTGTGGGCTTTTCAATGATGTACATCCAATCCTTCTTAAAATGGTTTGGCTAGTGTATGAGAGACCTTTTTCACAGCAGGAAAAACCCAGGTGTGACTAATGACATTAATGATGGCTCTGTTGAAGTGTCTACTTAAGTTTCCCCATTAAGCAATGATACCAGTGTACCATTGTGTACAACATCATGGTCATCAAACTGGCACACCTGAATGCAATGCAGCCACTGTTAATGTCTTACACATGTGTTTTTCCTGCTATTACATGTCAAAATGTCTGCTATGAAAAAAGCCACTACAGTAAACTACAGTAAACAGCCAAATATTGACCCAGCTTCCATCAGTCTGCCATGTATCAAACATGGCAGACTGATGGATAGTGTACAACCATCCAAGGGAATTAAGGTTTTGTCTTTAACCTTGAATGCTTCCAATAGCCCCTAAATTTTCACTTTAGTAGCCTAACAGTACATTTCAATCAAATACTTCTCACAAGTATGCCAGTATGGAATCCTCCTGCTGGTTTTTCATAGATTCCAAATAAGGTTGGACAGTCTTTGCCCCATGTCACCAATCGCACACATCCAGAACTGACTGACCTCTCTCTTAAAAATCCCCCTCACAGTAGGGGCTATATATGCTTTTTTGGCCCATGATGTAGCTGGACATGTCTGAATGAGGCCATTGTATGTGGCAGAGAGGGACCTGAAAGAGGTGGAAACCGATCTCAGTGTGGGCCAACACCACTACCAGCCAGCTGCAACCTCTCCCAGCCTTCCTCCACGTAGCAGAGGAAACACTAATCAGTTTGGTAATGAAATTGTTCCTCAACTAAGACTTGTGGCTCTCGGGGAAAATACAGACACAGGGTGGGAGCGGAGAGGGACGAACATAATGGTAGGGAGGGAGGACGCACTTTAATGACTGAGTATGAAAATAATCAGTAAGACCGACAGAAATCCCTGGATTGTTCTGTGAATGACTTCATCACTCCTACAACTTTTTTCCATTCAAGCACTTAGTGATAGCTGTTGGATTATCACTGTGCCTAACATTATTCACAGTGTGACATGAATGGGTTTGATTATGAAGACACGTGGACTTAACATGAGAAAACCTTATATAAACAGAATGGAACCAGCTGCTCTGCTGCAATGTATACAAGACAGACATTACATCTGTGTGTGATTTCAGTGTATTCTATTACTGTTGCAGAGAAATATATTACCCCCAATGAGTCTTTCATTTTTAGATTCTATGAGATTTTTAAAATGTTTTTACATTTTACAACTTCTGCTGGGATATGTAGCGTCCTTGTGTATGTTTCAAAATTCTGAAACAGATGTGGTAAATATATCTTCATTTTTTCAATGTTTTTTGTTGTCGATAAATGGGAAATATTTAAACGTAAAGCTTCTATTTATTGACAGAGGGGCAGGAATAAAATGATGGAATGAATTGCAATATTTGACTTTTTATGTAGTTTACTCAATTACTTGTAATTTAAGGTTTTAAGAACAGTAAAAGGAGAATATTCTATTTATTAAGTATAGGTGCAACTGAGAAGATTTTTTTTTTTCAATCTGCTCACCTGGCTTCAGACTGCTGTTAAAGTAGAAGATGACCATGATGAAACAACCCAGAACCAAGGCAAAAACCATCCGAATGACTTTGGGCTTCCTCATCCTGAGTCTTTGGAAACGACCAAGAAGCCGAACCGAATCCTGCCGGGGTTCATGCGAAGAGGAGGCTGTTTTTTTCTTTTTTCTTTTTTTTTTTTTTTTGTTCTGACGGCGGTGTCTTAGGCTACTTTATCACCGATAAGAGAATCGATCCGGCTCGCTGACCTTTGTTGCTCCTTATTTTCCTGTACATCCTTGCATGTCCAGTCTGGAAGTCGCCGCAACGGAGAAGAAGAGGAGAGCAAAACGAGCCGGGCTGCAGACCCCGCTGCTCTGTCGTGTGGCCGATACCGCAGCGCTGCTGTGGGCTGGTGCAGAGAAAGTGGAGCAGGCTGTGTGACTGACCGTGTCCGAACACAGGCCGATGCTCTGTTTGTTTAAGGGGGGATTTATACGCCCGAGCAGCGAGCGTTCGGTTGACTCTTTAACCCCTTTCTCCCCAAACACAGCTTTGCAGCGCCTCAACAAGCTATGGTCGAGCTAGAGTGCATTTTTTTTTTTTTTTTCCCGGTAAAACCTTTCAAAATAAAATTCCCCACACAGAGGTTTCAGGTAATAACAGACTTCCACTACTGCCAGCCCAAATAAGTGGGTAGAATCTGTAAGAACAAACCTGTAACCTTGGGCCAACACATACAGTATAGACAAACTCACACTCATATTCACACCACCAATTAACCTAACACACTTGTCTGTGTCTTGGACTGTGGGAGGAAGCCAGGCTACTCAGAGAGAACCCACGCAGGCACAGGGAGAACATGCAAACTCCACTTGGAAAAGCCCAGGGCAAACAGGGGTTCAAATTCGGGACCTTCTTGCCTTCAGGTGATTATTCTCTTGTGAAAATAGAAAAAAATTCACAAAATCCCTTGTACTGAGACTTTTCCCCCCCTCTTCTTAAAAAGGATGTTAAACAGCATTTCACAAGTCTCTACAAGTAGTACAAAAACTGAAAATATTATGTCACTTATGTTTATCATTTAAGTTTCCTTCAACTTAACTGTCAGAAGCTGTGAATGGGAAGCCAACTTTAACATTGTCTAGATCAGCTTGTATAGAGTACATTTAAAAACTGGAACAGTAATAATGAACTAAAGTTTACACTGTGGTACAGTGTACAAAGGACAAAGGACCTGCATGCTTCTTCTAAACTGGCGATGGATGGTCATGAACATGCAGGCATGCATGTATAGTGTTCTGTATGATAACATGGCTGAGGAGGTTTTTCTGCACAGAATTGGGACACCAGGACAATTTCATGCTTTTAATTTGAAGCCAAAATGAAAACATACCCTCTGTTATTCAAAGTATCTCTGATTGTCTTTACACAGCAAATAACCACCTTGTTCCAAAATATGACAATCTGAGGGTTTGGTCTGTTTTCATCTTCTCCAAAGTTACTTCATCATTCATGATTCATGATTTATTTCTCATCCTCCGACTGGATTGGCTGGATTCTCCAGTGAAGTGCGAAAGTGTCATCTCCACCCTCAACTGGAACACAAATAACAGAAATGACAAAGGTCAGGTCACTATAAATTCATGAGCAGATAACAGAACAATATCCTGATGTAAATACCACAGGGATATTAGAATTATCAGCATGTTCATTAGAGTGTTATGCTCATTAAAACACTATTAAAGTAACTAACTTAAATTGTCTTGTTGAATGGTAAACCTTCTCTATATATGTGATGGATTTTGGAGGAAAAGAAAATATAAGAGGTCAAAGATTTTGCTCTCAGGCTAAAGTTCTGAGAGTTAAGTCAATCATTCAGTGATTGCTGTGCATTGTACTCTAAATAGAACAAGGTACACCTTCTATTATATGATCATTTTGTGTTGCAGATGGTTTTCCCAATACAAATAAAGTCATAAATCTGATGATGCAAATCTGCTGCAATTCATAGCAACATTTTGCCAAGATATCCAAGTGATATTTCCTGTGTCTGACCTTTTCACCAAATACTTCTTGTCACAGCTGAATATAAAACCACAGTGACACTCTGTCGTAACCAGAACTGTCAGTCAAGAATTATAATTCTGGTCTTCCAATCTTGCCAGTGTAAAGAAAATAGATCACTTCATGGGATGATCACGATGGAACAAATTTCAACCAAATCATAATCTCTTGATCTACTTTGGAACTTTGGGTCTTGTGCAATGTGTTGAGCGTGAGATTAGGGTGAAAACAAAAACAACAAACTCATAAAATAGAGAAATGCATCTGACACACATCGTAACTGATGGGGGCATCACGGGGAGTTTCACCTCCACAGGAGAGAGCACATGACTGCACTGAGGCCTTCAAAGTTTGACTTTAATCTGACGTGTGATACATCTGCTCCCGTTTTGAACCTTCAAGCCCGGGGGGTGGGGGGGTGGTGAGCCAGTTAGCGTCTTGTAGCTCCATCCATCTCCAGACAGAATCCCAGGTTTAGCTAATTAGAGCAGGGAGGACTTCCTGCTGAGCTGCTTTTGACCTCTGACCTTCCCCACATTCCTCATGTCCATCTTCCCAGGCATCATGGATCAGATCCTTGGGAGAAGTCAGGATGGGTTAGGAGCCACGCGACTGATCAAACCCCAGGCCTGATGGTAAGACGGTGTGAAGCCTGTCAGTGTTTACTGTCTGAGAATGGAATGATGGGTAACCGTCGGAGGGTTGTTACTGGCCAGGAGTCAGCGTACATTCCCCCGGTGACTGACCAATCAAACAAGAGGTGCAAGCAGAGTCAATACATGGTCAAAGGTCACAGGAGCAGGTTTGGCACAGAAATCTGCCAGTTTGAATCTGGTCAGTGAGGAGAGTGATAAATGAGAATAACTAACTTTCTTTTCCTCCAAACATGGAAGGATACTCAACAAACTTACTGGGCATAGGTGCATGGGGCCCCCAAGGGCCCAATGGGCGTCATCTGCAAAATGACCAGAAGGAGATGAAAAAGGACCAGAAAGAGACACAAAATAACCACAAACAAGTGCTAAATGAGTCTTACGCAAGAAATTACATTCCCAACTGCTGATAAGTAGAAGACTGGTGGAAAAAACATGGAGCTCCATTCTGCTGGAAGATAAATGAGGTTATAAAATCTCCCAACACTCCACATAAAACTGGTTCAAAAAAGGAGCTTTGAGCTGAGGGTACAGTTTTAACTCAACGATGAAATAATTTATCAGGAGAAACAAACAGAAATAAACTAATTAATTAAGGCAAATGAGATTAAATGTTTTTTTTTTTAACAGCAAAAGAGGGTTAAACAGTTAAATCAGTAGGAAAATTCTCAGAATGTTCTATAACATATAACCTGATTACTGGAATTATAACCACAATGATGTCAAAGTAAAATCTACAGTCATTAAATTTTAATTATATAATTAAACTTCATTATACAAACATCATGATATGAAATGAGACTAAATAATAATGATTAAAAAAAAAGAGCAAATGCAAATTTGCATGACCTTAAAATTGAGTCAGTTTGTCTCTGTTTTAGAGAAGTGCTGACAGTCTAAAAGCTCAATTTACTACCACACTGAATTCTTGAGCTTTTTTCCATCCTCCTTGATAAGGCAGCAAGCTGAGGCAATGTCAACATTCCAGCTTAATTCTACTCGTCAGTGAAGGAAAGCAGGCACACAACATTTTCAAATGACAATCAGCAAATATATATATAAAGATACTGTATATAAAGATACTGAAACAAACCTTGGAGATCCAAGATAAAAACATAGATTGTTGTGACATTATTCAGTCTGATCAATTCACTCAAAAGATTATACATATACAATACTTTTTAAAAATATTACCTAACTAGTAACTACAAGCAGAAGAAGAGCTGTTAACTGTGACAGCACCATACCAGTGAGGAATAGGTTTGTATTCTACATGGCTGCAGTACACTTCCAACTCATTTGAAAAACTTAATCCACAGATTTTTTAAAATAGAAATTTGAACTTTGAATTTTCATCATTAGTGAAACAACAGTGTTATGATTTTTGACATTTTCATGCTGCTCTGTCCATCAGTGTGGACTGAATGCAAAATATGCAAGCCATTTGCCATGTCTAGTATTGGCTGCCTTGTGCACCTGCTTTGTTCTTACTTTTACTTACTTTTTGCAGCTTTTTCTACAAAGCGGGACGAATCACAGTGGTCCGAATTTCCCGACATCTTCAGCTCTGGATCACAAGTGGGAGGGTGACATGAATGGGTTGTCTCACCAATAAAGGAGTAAAATTCCCCTTTGGTGACCTCTCCTCTCATGCCGCCATCAAGTCAGAATTTCTGTTTGTCAAATACTTGGTCGATGACCAAATACCTGCAAAACTTCTGCCTTTCCCATCAGTCTCAGCTGTATTTTATATTCACTGGTAATTAGCAAGTGTTGTTAACGTGTTAACATTGTCACCATGTGATAGACAGTGCAATGCACATGTGATAGACAGTTTAACTAGAGATACTGTCTTTTTTATTCCATGCATTCCTCTTCCATGTCAAAATCTGATGACTAGATGACCCACAGTATAACTCAACCACTGGCAGTGTGCTCAGAGATTTGGGTGTGTTATGTTAAAAACAGATAATGTAGCTTTGAGCCACTAGTCTCAGGCACAAATGAAGAGCGAGCTACAGGGGTCTATAAACTCACTTCTGTCCTTGGAGTCTTCAGCCCCAACCAAGACTGACTCTTCATACAACTTTTTTCTCTTTTACATATGCCATAGTTCTCCCCAAACAACTGTTAAACAAACTTGTTTTGTGTGTAAAATTCTTCTATAATATTTAGTCCCTGATAAATAAATACTTAGATAAAGTAAAAGCAAGCAGCAGTAAAATTATAGGACGCTGGAACAGTTACCCCACACTCTTCTCTCACTCTTTCTCCTCTGTCCAGGGTTTTTTGGTATGTATGGGAGTTGAGGAAACACTGACATAATGCAGGGAAGGCAGAGCTGTATTCCCTCTCTGTGTATCTGACACAAGTCCAACTCCCAGCTGGAGAGACACTCTATATACTGAAAACCCTCTTTTCCTCCTTGAGAACCTGCCCCGAAGATTCATTGCAAACACATTTTCTGCAGCAGAGGAGGAGGTACCGACTGGTTTATGGGGAACAACATGTACAAAAGGAACAGACTACAGCAATTCCTATTAATGCAAAGGAAAAAGACATTCTAGAAAATAAATTATGATGCCTTATTTGTGTGTAAGATAGCTGTAAATTAACACATATTGCATGCAAACAATGGCTGTCTTTAGGTTGCCTTACATTTTGGGGATGTATTTGACTAGTGTAAGTTATAATGTAATCATAAAATACATTGCTCAGCAAAACAGTCCTCTCAGCTCTTTCAAGGCCAGGACAAGTTAGAGACATTTGTGAGAATGTGCTGCCACCTAAAGGCCAATGACTGTCAGCAGCAGTGGAGCCTATAAAACCTTAGAAAGAACAATCAAAGTATAGTAGCTGGATATCATGTACATCTGTCATATAATTTACACCTCATGTTAAATGAACACAAAATTAAATATTAAATTGCACATCTGCCACAGCAAGAAGAGTCAATTTCATAGAGGTCAATTTTGGTCATCTGAGCGATCATGCCCCTAGTTTCTGTGTTGAGTAATAATAAAGTGTCAATAAAAAATAAGATATTGCACTGTGAAATCATTAGATCAAATTGTGTGGATGTAAATTTAACACAAAATTCTGAATGAATGAGTGAAAAAGAGATAAAGTATGTGTGATGAAGCCACTCATGTCAAATCATCAGTTCCTGGGCTCATGTGGAAACATATTTTGTATATTTCAATTCATCATTAGTGATTAATGTAATTATGCCAAACAGCCATTTAAAACTGAATTTAGTGACTGCAGTTGTTTTGTCATATGAAAAAAGCAGAGAGAGTCTCCAGCTTTCTTCACTCTTTTGATTCTTAGAGGAAATGAGAGACACATTTCCTGGTAAAACTACTCCTGATTGCATGTCTCTGATAAAGACATTTAGTATCCTAGTAATCAGTAACCATGTTAAATAGCATGTCATTACACTGAGAGTGATATATTTGAAATTCACAGCTCATTTTATTTTCGAGTTGGTTAATCATTTGCAGCTAGCACAATACACAGAAATGCTCTAGTCATTATGAGTTCACAGCTAATATGTGTGAGATTTGATTATGTAAGCATGGGTTTGACCAGTGGTTTATACTGCTCAGTGATGATAAGGCGGGTGTTGAAATCAGCAAGTCATAGTGAGACTCGTCAGCACTTGACTTGTCAGCAAAGGCTTGAGTTTCCTTCTGGCAACTTCCAGCTTTTCCAAGACACTTTATCCTGTGCTATCTGAAGCAGGAGTAAATGGAAACTGGCTGGTCTTTCAAATGAGGATTATACTGGTGCTTTTCATAATTACAATGGTGTAAGTCTTCTATAGACAGATAACATCATTCATAATATAAGGAAGCAAAAAGATGAAGAGGTAAGACAAGCACAGTGTGGTTTGTCCCTGCTCTAGTTCCAACATTAGCTGTTTCAAATGTCACTTCCTTATTAGAGGGTGGTTGAGTAAATAGATTTTGTTTTTGCAACATTTGTAGCTTGGTAGGTTGTTGCAAAATATTCTCAGAAATATAGTGAAAAAGTAGTGAATTGGACCAAAAGACAAAAGACACCAAAAATGTTTCTATGATCATCACCATTCTCTGATCATTGTTAGCTTTTCTTTTTTTGTATTTTTGATCTGCTGTCTAATATAAACAGAGCTGCCAGATTGTCAAAAAAAATGTTGGTTTAATCACTGAAAGCGATACAAAATAACCACAAAGAAATTCAAAACAACCAAAGAGACACAAAATGACGAAAGATGATGTTTAATGACCACAGAGATACAAAACAACGTGACACAAAATGTACACAGATGCAGAACGCAAATTTAAAAAAAGATTCACAAAAACAACTACAAAGAGATGCAAAACAACCAGAGAAACGCACAACTACAAAGGGGTGCACCACAAAGATGTGAAACAACCACAAAAAGGCACAAACCATCCACAGAGAGTGAAAATGATTACTAACACCCAAAATAACCACAGAGACACAACTAAAAACAGCAAAATCAATTAAATTCTCACCTTTTCATTTAGAATATCCAGACTTTTAAGCAGCTCCTCCTCCAATATGGTTTTTTCTTTGTAATTTCACGATACACAAAAAAACCTGGAAATAAAATTGATACTGATGAAATAGGGATTTATTTCATTCAGATAGTCAATATTAAGATTAGAGGCACAGATGAGACCATCATGGGACAGTGAGATCACATACCTTTTGTTCTTTTTGGATATACCAGTGTGTGAAAAAATTCCTGCTCTGCACATTTGTTTTCAAGATGAATCAATTACATTATGTCACATGGAGTCACATGGAGTCACAAGTCATGGAATTTGGGAAGCTTTAGAGATGATCAACTCTTTAAGGAAAAGTAAGGCAGAGTAACAGGTATCTGTTTTCAGAAGACCAGCCAGCATTGTCCTGACAGCTGACCAGACCAGCTGGCAAACTAGACAGTGGTGGTCTCATACTCCACTCTTTCTTCATCCCTTTATTTATATATGAAGATGTAAATAAACCACTCATAATGTGAACTGACCAAACAGCAGTAACAGGAGTTCAGGTACATTTCAGCTTTGAACCTCTTAGAATAGCCTTATGAACATTTGAACAGGCCTGTTTTTGTGTGCTGCTGGAATAACAAACACTGGTGAATCGGTTATCTCATATCACTGGTAGATTGTCCCCCAGTAAAATAGGTAGAAAATAAAACCCATCAAAGCAGGAGTTGTCATGGCAGCCTGTGCAGGTGACACCGTTTTCAGATGTGAGGTGGTGAACCCAACAAAGGCTTCACACCAGCCCAGACGCTATTGATCAGGACCGCCACTTGTGGAGGCTGAATAGTACCACAGACACACAGAGGAAATGATGCTATTATTTCTCCACTGCTCTCTGATGTAGATGATGTGAATAGGCTGCCCACTTCAGCGGGATGATTTTGATCCACTGTACCTGTGTATGAGCAGCACTCAAAATATTCCCCCACCTTGTCTCCCCATTATTTAAACTGTGCTGCAGTGTGAGGGTGATCAATTTGAGATATTTTATCTCATACTGAGATATATCTTAAGAAATGAGTAAAACTCATGAGATTCAAGTGTGGTTTTATCAATAGTAACATTGTCATTCCATATCATATTTTAGCAATCTAGCCCAGAGCAACCACAAAGATGATCTTTTTGCTCACCATAAAGTTGTGAATCAACACTACAGTTGACGGTAGAGTGACAAATGACAAAAGTGACAAATGACATCATTAAATAATGAGTGACAATTTGAAATAAAAATTAACCAAAAAAAACAAACAAAAATGCCATTGGGCAGAGAAGGGGCATTCTGACATAAAATATTTTTGAACAAAAATGTACATTTTCTAAGTTGCGCTTTCCTAACTACACAATTTCTTAGCTCATTTTCAATGTATATTATACCATTTATTCTTTATCTTTTTTTTTGAGCACTTGGTCCTCCATACAGGAAAATGCAGAGACCTGGTCTGAATGTCTAAATTCTTACAATGTGAAAATAATATTAAAAACTTTATCACCAATGTTGATAAGATTAAGCCTCTCTTTACATAATAAACCTTTGCCCATAAAGTTATTAATTTTGTAATGATTTTCCCCTCATATATTAAGAAATACATGGAAAAAGTCATTATTACCTGCTGTAAAGCAACTCAGACTTAATAAATACACATTAGATAACCTTAATAGTTATGTGTGACTGAGAATAGACTATAACCTGTTGGTTGTATTAGTTAGGCCCACTGGTCCACCCTTCCTTTTCCAGTTTAGGACTACTGTTGGTCTGCTAGTGTCAGGCTCTATTCCAGTAAGGACAAGAGGACATAAAATCATCAGTCTTACATTTCACACATGTAAGTCTGTTTGGTTTATAGCTTCAAGTTCAATCTGGAAGTGCTTTGCACAAGTGAAAAGGTGACAAAATTGAAGGTGAATTCTTCCTTTATTAAATCTTAAAGAGAGAAGTAATCTACAGTGGTGTGACACCCATGAACTGGTCGTTTATAAAGAAGACCAATGTCACTCGTTGACAGCAGTCAGAATACTGTCCTCTAGGAGATCTTTTACATACACATAATGCAGAGGCAAACAGCAAGATGCAACAAACAAGCTTTAAATTAATATAGTATAAACTTGAGATAATATTTTTGATGAAACAACATTCAGTACAATTCAGGTTGTATTTTTCATTCAGTTCTATCTGAAGGTGTTGTGATGCAGCACATCAGAGGTTTGAAAGGTGCAGTTTTGCTGGCTCTTAAAATTCTGCAGACTTGTTTAGATACACTTTGGTTGAGATAAATTGAGTTCTCCTCAAGGCAGAAAACCCTGTTGCCTCCACACAGCAAAGACACAAATATTGACAGCAACATGTACAGACCTCAATTTAATCTTGAAGACCTGCTAAGAGGAATGTGTGGATTGAAAGGTGAACAGAGGAGACATGATAACGTTTTATCTACAAATACTCACACAGCAGATTAAATAATAAGTTTCCAAGGTGGAGCAGAGTTCAGAGCCGTGCATCCATTCAAACCCTGTGTCTGCTAATTTAAATCTGTCTTACTGAAGTCAATTTAAATCTGTATACCACATGTATACTGGGGAGTGAATGACAAGTGTTTTAAGTTGGGGGTTGGACGAAGGGTTTGGGTCACCACCAGGTGCTTCTGCAGAGAGACATCGATCCTCACCCACCTCATTGTTTTGGGTTACGGGCGAGGACGTCACAAACAGCCCAAGCACACACATACTTAAAAGTTGTGTGCGTGTTGGTGCTCCTCTGAGAAAAACACACTGGTGGAGCCCAGTAGAAATATCAGCAGAGTAACCCCGCTGTTCAGCAGGCTGCCCTCATATCATACTACTCCAGCCAGAACTGGATACTTGCATGTTTTCGGTTCTGGCCTCTTCCTGTCACCTCTTAGCTCCCAGCAAACCTAAATGAGCACTTTGACTGATTCAGACGCTGGCTATGGTGTTAGCTTTGTCCTGAGAAACAACTGCCCTGTAAAGTGAGCGACTGGAGGTGAGGTTGAGCTTACAGGTTGAGTGGGAGCTAAGACGAAAGGGGTCGGGAGGTGAGTCTAATATGAGAGCAGCCCACTAAACGAGCAGGGTTTAACCTCAGCAGCCAGCCTGAGTGATGTCTCCACCGGAGCTCTTGGTCACCTCCAAGGTGGTAAAGACCTAAAAGGACAAATACGAAACAAAAGTCAGCCAGTGCAGCTTTATTACATGGCTTCTAACAGCTATCCAAGTTTTTTGTTAAGGCTAAGGATTAAACAAAAAAAACAAAAAACAAAAAAACTCACTGGTCTAAATGAGACAGTTTGTGGTGAATGAATGAAATTAACATCTAATTAAATCACAGGATCATCAGAAAGACCCTAATATTACTCTGATGGAAACAACATCCTTAATCTCAGATGAAGATATTTGGGCCAAAGTTTGTTACAAAATGAAATTACAAATGTAAAACATCAAACATGAGGCACTTGAGATGCTTAATGTACTGCAATTATTACCATACTACATTAACATAATGAATGAATAATGCTGAGATCTTAAGCAATTAGGTTTAATTAAGTTAATTAATACACAGCATGCATCACAGTAGAAGAAATATATTTGAATACTAATTCAGGTTAAAATTTACAACAAACTAAAAGATAAAAAATAAATAAAAATAAAAAACCCTTCATTAGATGATAAAGGAAATTCAGACCTCAAAAAACAGACATGTTAATACTTTAAGCTGTTGCCTGTGGCTGCCCTGTTTAATGTGGTCTGATCAAATGTGTGTCTGGCACAGCCTGATCATTCGCACAGAATTAGACTGAAAAAGTAGCCAACTGCGTGAGCAATAAATATTTCAACAGGAAGCAAATCTTGGCCTTGGCAGAACTGATTGATGTGAAGAGTGATTTAGTGACAGGACTTCTACGAAAATACACAGCTTTCAGTTTGAGTTCAACATGTTTGTTATAGTTGTTATCTTGTATATAGCATTTTGTCATTTCCTGCTGCTGGTTAGTCAACAGAATCCTATTGCTACATACTGTAAAAACTAGTCATCTTCCGTTATATCGTACTCTCTGCCATATTAGATCTGCCACAAGTTTGTACTGTATGGAAATTTTATGCTACCAAGAAGAAAAGAAAAGGGGGAAAAAAAAAGACTTGTCCTCCTACCTCAGCACAGGTCGGGTGAATGCCGATGGTGCTGTCCAGCTGCTCCTTAGTGACTCTACATTTCATGGCTGCACCAAAGCCCTGTGTCACCTCTCCTGCATTTGGGCCCAGGTAGTGGAACCCAATGACACGATCCTGCAAAACAAAAACATTATCATTCATGTGACACATCAAAGGACTTCAAGTTGCTGGTTGCTAAGGTCTTACTTCATACAACTGTGTTTAAGTATTAGTAACCTTACATCGTCCAGTTTATTGCAGATGATTTTGCCGTAGCATCTGTTGTTGTCCCTGCCAGGCACAGTGAACTCCAGAGGCCAGAACAGACTGTGAAACACCTGAACAGAAACCAGAAAGACAGTGATGCTCCGTGACGGTGTAAACAGCAACCAGCTGCATTTTATAAGAACTGTCTAACATCAGTTCTTCTCAGCTAAAATTATTTTATATTAGCAGGCAGCACTAAAAATAAAGAATTTTGATATGGAAATAAATCTGTGGTCAAAGTATGCCTGGGTGAACTGAGGAGCTCATATTTTTGTGCCAAAAAAAAAAAAAAAAAAAGCACAACCAAGGGTCACACAGTTACAAAGAGGCATGCTTAAAGCAGGAACTTGAGGGAAACAGCAGACAAAATTTAGCAGTTCTATAATCAGATGTAGACAACACACTTCAGTTCTCAAGGAAGAAAACATACAAATTTACACACATGATCAAGTGACTCAGCAGCACTGTAAGACAAGTATTTAGGCAACATTAAAGAAAATATGTTTCTAGCCAAGTGTAGTGATGTAAGAGGATTATAAGTCTTCACTGATTTGAGGAACCCAAATTACAAAGCAGAACTCTTGACTTAGAGACGCACTTTATTCCAGCCTGTCACAAGGTTCAGCGTAAGAGGAACCAGATCTCTAATTAATTATTCAGATGACTGTATGTGTGTAAGAGTCTGTGTGTGTGTTACCTCAATGTTGTCCTGCCCATAAAGCTCAATGGCTCTCTCCTCTGACAGACCACAGGAACCATACTCCAGTGGGGTGAAAACAGTTGTGGGAACATTGATGTAGTCACACTGCACAAACAGACAATTAGTTACTGTTTGTTGTTATGGGAAATAAATCCTCCTGCTGTCACATGTCACACAATATTCCTGTGATAATTGAATAATGGAAGCCTTGACATCCAGGTTTCAGTGGGTCTACAAGTGTCTCTTAAGGTTGGTGTACCTTGAGTGTTGATCCCCTGTAGAGACGTCGTGCCAAAAGCTTGCCAGCCTGGATGGCAACAGGTGTCAACTCCCACTTGCCTTCCAGAATGTCTCCAATGGCATAGATGTGGGGCACATTGGTCTGCTCTTCATCATTCACTGGAATCTTTCCATTCCTAAAGGATGGTACAGGAGAGTTTGGTGAGGAAGAACAAACCATACTTTATTTAAATGTCATGTATATTTTTAGGAGACCAAAATGACATTTTTTAGTCTCACTAGATGGCAAAGTTTCCCCATATTTAATTATATCATTCTGAGCCTCTGGAACATAAAAAAAAAACAGAAATACAAGAAACACACGACTATAGCTAAATATTTATTTAGCCAAATATGCAAGAGCAGCAGAGGACTATCTGTCCATCACACAGCAGAGATCAAGTTAAGTGTGTCTAAGTTCATGTTGGGTAGCATGGAGAGATATAGCTGTAGCAGTATTTGTATAACCTACATTTATATTCTACTCTGTACAGCAGCAGAACAAGCAAACCTGCTGATGGCCCTGAACCCAGGGTTTCAGGGGCCCTGAGGCTGTGTATCAGCTTCAAGTGAATACTACTATGGTCATAAGACTGGGGCATATGACTTGGAGCACTCCTTTAAGCTGGCCTCATGCTATCTTAATCCCTGTTGGCCTCTTAGGCTGAACCATTCAGTTCTTCACAAAATAGTGGAAAGACTACATTATGGAATAAAAGACTACATTCACAATGCCTGTAACTCTAGTTTTCCATTTAAAAAGTTCTGGAATTATACATGGAAAAAACAGAACAGGAAATGCATTGATGAGGCACAATAAGACAAACTGACTCTTATCAAGTTAGATCAGAAAATGCAACATAAAAATGCAACATAATGACATCAGCATGTAAAGCTCTTACATTTAGACATTTTCCTCCATTAAAAACGTGCTGATACACTATACAAGGGTCTGCTCATCTTACTATCAAGACAGCCCTCCTATTTCCTGATCAAATCCCCAAATGCCCTCACACACGAACCCTGCAGAGAGCCATGGGAGGGGGATAACTGCTGAATCACTATGACTGAATCACAAGTCTTAAAGGCACAGGCTGCCACATGTAATGGGGGTGAATGTGCATAGAAAAACATATGTATATATATATATACACACACACATGTACAATGAGACAATGAACTTACTTGGAGTTGACTTTGACCCCTGCCTTGTCCAGACCAATCTTGTCTGTGCACGCGTCTCTGCCCACTGCTATCAACACCTGCAGAACAAAAAAATGGTTTGTTGAGTTTAAAGAAAATCCTGAGCCAGTAAAGTTGCTGTTGCTTAATTGGCACAAGAACAGCTACATATAAAAATCAAGAATAGACCCTGAACCAACAAAATTATGGAGCCCCGAAGTGTTAAGTAATAAATAAGCTAAGACGATCTCAGCATTTTGTTGCAGTAATTATTCTAAACTCCCTAGCTGGCCTAGTTTGTGAAAGCTGGCTATGTGCGCATCATTAGCAGTCTTGTTAGCTAAAGCTTAAAAGCTTAAGGCTGAAAAAAGCTGAATTAACTCAGGGGGAAACATCACAGGAACACCAGTAACAGACAGGAGAGTTAGAGGAAGGATAAAGTGATCAATCAGTACATACAGTGTTGTACTCGCCCTCGATGATCTCATCGGTTTCTGTGGACTTGGCTGTCACCTTCAGCCTGCCAGGAGTGCCTGCTTCCAGCTCCTCTACCTGACAAATACAGACATAGGGGAGTCACAGGGGGGAAAAAAAATAATTGAGCTTCCTGTCAAATGTCATCCTGATAAATAAGATTTATGAAGCAATATGGTAAGACAATAAATCTGGTTACACACAGATCAAAGTCTGCTGACTACCTGTTACCTTACCAATGGAGGCTATTTTATGTAAGATGGAATGGCTGTAATTTTGATGAGTTATGCCTATTTCTAAATATTAAGTTTCCACTGCAGCTAGCCATATTAAAACAAACATGTTTTACTTTAACAGGCAGTGTTTTTACTGTCTTTAGTATTGCCTTTCATTTGTAAACCACTTTGGATAAAAACAACTGCTAGAGTAAATGTGAATTTCCATTGAGGCAGCAGTTTAACATAGACAAACAGCAGTCTAGTTAACACTAACCTTTATGGGGACATATTTGCGGAGAAACTTAACGCCATGCTCCTCCATGTGCTCTCCAGCACGGTTGGCCATGTCCTGGTCAAAGCCTCTCAGTAGGATGGACCGGACCATGATGGTGACATCAAGACCCAAGCCAGCCAGAAAACCACCGCACTCCAGGGCCACGTATGACGCCCCGATGACCAGAGTCTTTCCCGGGCAGTAAGGCAATGAGAAGAGGTCGTCACTTGTGAAATAAAAGAGAGGCATAGAGGATGTCAAAGCAGAGCTGAGTAAAACATAAAGCTGCAGTGTTATTTATGTCATAACTAATCAGTTCTTCCATTCCTTTTAAGTAAGTGCAGGAAGCAGAGGATTCACCTTAACTTCATGTTAACTGGTGAAATCTACATTTCTCTTTCTTTATTTTTGTCTTTTTTTCTCTCTCTCGACAGGGTGTTACCACAGTCTCCACTGCCCACTTACCATAACTGTTGTTTCAAATTAAAAGTCCACTGCAGAGTCACATAACTGCAACTGCAAACATTGCAGCAGTGACAATAATTTTCCAGGAGTAAGCAGCCGCAGCAGAATGTATACAATTGAAACACTGCAGACATAAAGTTGGCGTCTTGGCCATAGCTCGGTTATGAAATTCTACAGTACGGCAAAGCGTCTCTCATGCTGGGCTGCTGACAGCCTTGTTAGCCAGCTTTAACTTGCCATAATACCAGTAGTTTCCACTTTAGCTGGGCATACAGCTCTCTATGGGCAGAACTTAAACACTGAACCCGAGAGTATCAGAGCAGTTTCCATCACAGTTAGTTTTGCGGTTTGGTCATTTTAAGACTTGGTTATAATGTGTACAGTCTGTCACACTGTTGCTCCTGCATTGCGCTGTATGTGAACTGCAAGGTGGGGGGGCTAAACTTTACAAAATATGCACCACACAATCCACTTTTAAAGGACAGCTGTACTGTGCATACAGAGCTGCATGGCACGGGGTTGTGTCTTATGTCACATAACCACCTTTGGTTTGTAGGACTAAGTGAGCAGCAAGACACCATCTGAAGGTTGCCAAAACAGCAGCATAATCACTTAAAACACCTGAGGATAATCTTGCATAACATTTAGACAGCTGGGAGATTAATGAATGCCCTGAGGCACAGCCACCTGCAGAGGACACAAGAGTCCAGATCATTAAAGGATGTGTTTGTGTTTTCAGAGATCATACTTTGTCAGACATCTGCTGAATCCACCCTCTGGTTTAAAAATGGGCTCTAGATGGGGCTTCAACTAACACAGCATGTTGTTAGATAGGTCTCTTGGTGCTAGTAGGGCTGAATGCCTTGGGAAACTTTTGACTGGTGAGCATGAATGAATGTCTGTCTGTCTGTCACACAGGGAGATGATGCGATGTGATTAACCACTGGGTCAGAGTCAAGAATCATGTCATGTAAAAATAATCATAGCCTTTGCAGTTTGCTAATTGCATCAGTTAAAGTCGCAATTTTGTTTAAAATTTGATAACTTGTTCAGCCTTCGGTGTCAGATCCACCATGTCCTTGGCATCCCGCTCTCACCTGGTGATGCAGTACTCCTTGTCTCCAGGAATGCCCAGGTAGCGCGGCCTCTCGCCTGTAGCTAAGACAAACTTAGCTGCTGTGTAAAATGTCTCCTTCCCTCGTTTGTTTGTCGCCTGTCAGAAAATACAACATATCCAATTTGGACTGATTAATCAAGCATAGACTTTATTTCAATGAGGTGCAGGATGTTTTGATACATCTATTCATTAAGGAGCAGACAGTGATGCGATCAGAAGTAGAAAAGCCAATGTTACTTGGGGTATAGCTGTTTGTCTTGCAGGTATTGGAGAAAAGGCGTGGCAGAGGGACATCAGCACCTGAGCGTGATAGTGACTCTGACATACCTGGGCCCTGTGTGCCAGTGATCCTGATAAAAACCCTTTCAGAGCTCAGTTCTGGTTCTCTCTCTCTCCTGCCTGAGACACCCATTTGGTTTTTAGGTTTGTTCATTGTTTTAAAATAAAATAATTTGCTAGTTGGAACAGAGTTTGAATTGCAAGTGTGTGGGTTTTGGCTGAGGCATATGGTCATGCCTATTTCCCGTACCATCTATGTTTGGGAGATGCATTTTGGTTGAGGAAGTTGATTTGGTTGCTGTTCAGTTAACGGAGTGTTTTGTTCAGCAGGCAGGTCAGAGCTGTCAGGAGTGATTGCATGAGGTGTTAGTGTGCTAAGTTGTGGTTTTTGTGGAGTTAGGTTTAGCAACATGGTCCTAAATGGGCTCGTTGGCTTGTTTTTTTTTTGTGTGTGTGGCGTGCAGTTAGAGCAGCATCTCCACCACTTGTCACAAACCGGGCGCACGGCAATGACAAAAGAAGGAGATGATGTCCCTCTGCTACGCCTTTCTCCACTACCTGCAAAACAAACAGCCACACCCCAAGTAACAAGCACAACACCAGAGAGAGGGTCATCACACTAACGATAACAACATTGCAGAAAAGGCACCAAATAATGGAGGTAAATGTTACCAAAGCTGTTATGATGAACAAACAAAAACAGGTCATCACAACAAACTCAACAGACACCATTCAAAGCAGACAGCTCATCAAGATTAGTGATGAGATTTGGGATGCCAACTTTGCCATCTAAGGTGGAAGACCTTAATCTATGTAAACAAGATACACTGCATATTGTAATTATAGAAACTGCTGTCCATCAAGTCTCCTACAAGTCAAACCAAACCAGCAGTCCCAGTTAAATATCTGCACACACACTATGTTCCTTTATGTCAAAAGTACTCATTTACCTTGATTTTGTGTGGTTCAATGAACTCTGCATAGGCATTGACATAGTTCACATTCTTGTCTCTCAGTGCCACCCTGTAGCCCCAGTTCAGTGAGCCAATGTAGTTGTTTACCGCCGTCCTCATCGTCTCCCAGTTGTGTTTCACTGAGGACAGACAAACAGAAAGACACTCATCAGTGGAATGAGTAGAATGACAACAAGTGGTTACTGATGAGGCCTGGCTCCAATTTTCAATGGCAAGCTAGTGACTTGTCATGACCCCCTGGATTGGTGCCCTGGGCTCTCACCTGTCTCCTCAAACTCCCAGCCGAACTTGCGGGCATCCTGCATGGCTGTGCCCAACATGGCTGTCTGGTGCATCAGCTTCTTGGGAATGCAGCCCACATTCACACAAGTTCCACCGAGACCTGATCACCATAGCAGAGCACATTAATGACACATGGAAATGGTCAATTAGCACCCAAACTAGATTCAAATAAATACTGCATCACATGTTTCTAACCAAGTATCCTGAAGTGAAAGCATCTTACCCCAGGTGGTTCCTTTTGGTGTGGGTACAACATAGTCCAGCACCATGACCTTCTTCCCCAATATAGCAGCTTCCTAATATTAAAACAGAACGAGTGTTACTGCATTACATTTCTGCAATCTGTATACAAGTTGGAAGAATTAATGGCTCAAACAAAACTGTGGTTACTCATTATAGCATTACATTATCAGCTTCAGTTTCACTCTGATTCTCTGACAAAGTTCCAGAATTGCACAACAGAGCAATAGCCACTGTAATAAAGCAGGTAACACTGTGAATGTGTTGTAGCATATTTTTTCACCTTTGAACAGGCCAGACCCCCGGATCCTCCTCCGATGACAATGAGATCGTAGTCATAGGATTCATTTTCACCATTCAGTAGCTGCTGCAGGCTGCCATCCTTATGAGCCTGACAGAAATAGGAACATGTCATTTGAAGATACCACATTTGGCCATGGGAAATCATGAGAAGCATTTGTCACTACTTTCTGACATTTTATAGACCAAGTGATTCTTTGAGGAAAATACGCAAAAACAATTATTAGTTCCAGCCCTGTAGTCAACATTGAGGCTTTATTAGCCAGAGAACAGTTGGAATTAAGTCATTTTTGATACTATTAAGATAATCACTGTACTAATCAATTAATTGTTTCAGTCTTTCAAGAAAAAATGTCAAACATCTGTTAGTTTTACTTCCCATACATGACCCATGCATTAATTAGTTGCTGCTCTAAAAACCTGTTTCCATCCATCTCATTTAGCTGCACAATAACAGCACATGCCACTACTGCCTAATTGGGCTGATGACTCCATGCGGCGGGTAAAGAAATTACCACCTATACAAACAGCTTCATTAACGACACAGACCAGTAAACACATTTTGCATATTCAAATCAACACCAAAATTTATCACAGCATCTATACTTACTGCAGCTGTTTGACCAGCTGATAAGACTTAAAGTGCAGACGGCACATTGACTATGACACTATTTAAGCTGGTTTACGAGCACATGTCACAATGTACAAAGTGGCACAAATGAAATGTAGTTGCCCTTCCACCAGGCCTAATGTTTTCCTGCTTTAGGACACCTAAAGGGCAATATGACTGTTATACTGACTGTAATATGATTTTCTCCCGTTTCTAATATTTGCTAATATGTACGGCTCACTGGCCTGATCTGTTGGCACACCCAGATGTTTTTGGTTACACTCCTGCCTTTCCTGCAGTGTCTGCTGTGACAAAGGTATATTGGGTTATCTTTTGTTCCGTGTTTGGGAGGGAAGAACACACTGTGCACTTCATGAATCCTTTCGATGCAAATATAAAAACTACTGAGCTGAGCTTCAAATCACTTGGTCAGTTGAGCCAAACAGGCTTGTTTGTACATAGTTTCTAGAGAAAGAGCAAGCCACTTCCTCAGTGATATCATGTATTGAGGAGATACATAACATTTACAGTGATATATTACACAAGGATTCTGAGCACCAAAGAACAAGACAATCAAACAGCTACAAAAATTTGTTCCTTACCTGCATTGTTTTGTCACAGCCGCCAACATGCGTCTTGTTGATAAAGACATTAGGAACAGTTTTCTGTCCAGTCATCTCAAGCAGCATATCCTGGTAGCTGGTTCCATCCTCTGGACAGAAAAGTGAATGTTGCTTACATGCAATATAATAGGGACAATGAAACCTAAGCAAACCTAAGTATCTACTTTTCATATGGTAACAGTTGCTCTAGCCCTGCATTGTGAATTTGTTTTGAAATCTTACCTGATATCTGTCAATATACAAATACATGGAAATACTAAAAGAGGAAACACGCTATGCCATGAAAGATTTTAGCCACCGAGTTCATTACTCTGCTTCAGCAAACCTTAGAGTCTCTTATTGCACTGACACTATGGCCTCTTAAAGAAAGCAAAAAGAGACTGGGCTCAAATACCCACCCATTTTTTAAAAGTCTGTATGTAGTCAGTTTGACCCATAGTTAGGTCTTTTTCACCAGTCAAAACTGACTAATAATGCAAAGTAGCATGGTTGCTATGGTTACTTGCTGTTTAATATGCTCAATGAGGTTTCAATTGATAAGATTCTTGAGGGTGATTAATTAACTGATTAATCATCAGCATTGCAGTAGACTACCTTCAACACAACAGCTGAGACCATGACAGAAATAACTCAACAGAGGTTTGAGTTTACTGAGATATGGCATGAGGCCAAGATATCCTCTGTGAGTGACTCAGCATGTTTTGTGCTGCTGCAAAGGAAGACTAAAGCGCAGTCTGGGGAAACACAACATCCCTACAGCATGTGGATTAAAATTAAATTCTGAAAATGTATTTTTGATTTTTTTCATGTTAAATTAAGTAAGAAGAACAAGACAGGCAAAGGACAAAGTCAGCAAACTGACAACACAGGTGAAAAAATGCAAACGAGATACAGGATTTCCAAACATAAAATATGGAACCTTGCACCTTACATGGTAGATGTTACCACATAGTACACCTTACAAGTATTAGTTCAAATAATTAATATCCATGAAATGTGTCAAATGATTCATAAATGTTTATTAACATTTTACTATGATTATGTCATTTACCATCTGTTGCTGTGACAGCCTCCACTTATGGGTTAATATCAAAGTTGTTGAAAAATACATTGATACACATTTATATCTGCTTACAACTACATAATAGTCTGTTGCAACATTTTTATTAAATGTTTCTTCTCTGCTTATAAATGCCAATTTGGGGCCTGAAGTAAAGGATTATCAAGGTACCACAATGTCTAGGACATTAAGTCTGTTTCAGAGGCACAGAAATGACAACATGCAAGTCTGCATATATTTATGTAAATATGAAATACTGGACGAGACTTCGCTTTGATGGTACTGTTGTGATACTGCATTTTAATTTGAGTGTTAGAAAACCATTTTTAAAACCCGTCATTGAACCTGACAACAAATGTTGTGAGGCAAAACCAACATTGCATAAGGCATTTTACTTCAACTGCAAACGTAACTAATCGTCTCTATCTTACCAATGAGGTCCAGCTCCACCACGTTACACTCGACTTTCAGCTCTGTAAACAGGTCTTTTACCTGGGAAGACACAATATGAAAAAACGACACATTATTTTCCTTGAGTCACATAGTACAGTACATATTCTCCAAATGACACTAGTATAACCCGACACTAGTATAACCCGAATCACCCTTTCATTTTAGCAGCAAAGACTGACTCTAAATTGTTTTGCTCGCAGATAACCAAAAACTCCTAAATCCACCATTAAAATGAATATTAAAGCATTTCTTTGGTTCAGAAAATCCCGTGTTAAACGTTAGCTAACCCACTCAGTGACTCAGTTATGTTGCTGGACGACCGAATTTAGCTACAAGGAACCAAACTAAAGTGGGAACTACATAAATTACCTAGCAACTTAATTAATCTTCAATGACACAAGTGTTGTGACAGCTGATCTTCTGAAATCTAATTCGCTGAACTGATATTTGTTAGCTTTAAGCTATAAATTATGTAACTTTTCTACAGGCGAGCACAAAAAGATAAGCAGCTAACCAGACACATTACATGATAACGCCACATTTATCTCTACTAAGTGTCAAGCCAACATTAGTTGTAAATCGGTTCGACCTTGGTTGCTTTGTGTGGTTTTGCTACCTCTGAAGTACTAAACTCCGTGTTCAAGCGCTAACGAACAGAAGTCCCTTGCTGTATAAATGTAGCATGAACAAGCCAGCAATTAGACCAAGCCCGTCTACTTCGCGGGAGAAGGTGGAAGTTTCTGACCGGCGTAAGTGAGGTCTCCTCCTGCGACTAAACGAAAACTTACCTTCACACAATACGGACAGTAGCTTTTGCTGAAAACCACTACTTGATTGGAGTCAATAAGCTGCTGTATCCGAGATTTGAGTTCACTCTTCCCGGTGTCATTTTCGATAGGCGGCATTTTCAAGGTATTTCCGTCTGCCTGCGCAGGGCAAGCTTCAAATAGACGGCTGACTACAGAATGAGGGGAAAAAATTAACTACGCCGCACCAACTCTCTCTTTGTAAATGTATCCCTCTGTATCCCGGTGCTTCCTCTAAGAGAAAATACTAGAAAGCTGTCGAACCGCCGATCTATCCTCGGCTCCCTTTCCTCTGCTGACAGCAACTAGTCTACCACCCGCGCCAAACGTCTTTTATTATTTCTTGCCTCGCTACTATGGGTGCACTCGATCTGTGTCACCTTATTCACCGCCCATTACGTTGCTAATGATTGTTAACAGGAAGAGCTCCGCCCACACGCTCAATCCCGTGCTTTAAAACGCACCCACCCACAAAACGTCACAGGGTTGCCGATTTACATGACCTAAGAGAACGAAACTATCATCCCCCTGAAATACTTGTATTTAAACCAACTATTCAGAGTTAAACGCGTATTTACATCAAAACACAAAGACTACATAGAAATTGGGACTACAAAAACCGAAGTAAGGGGGCCTGCAGGCACCTTTGAAAGATAGCTAATCTTAATTTATGAAAGAAGTAAAACGAAAAAAAGTATGGATGAATTAATATTTAATATGGTAATAATGGCTCATAATGTGGCTTAGATATTCAGAGTATCTATTACTACTACTTGTCTTAAGTGTTCAGAGTGTGGTTCGTGTGAGCAATAGTCGGTTATTTGGCCCCATCTGCCGGTGAAAATAGTCTATGACAATAACAGGTGCCGTGGGATACCCCCTATACTACCTCTCGATGGGGTCATCTACGACTAGGTTGCCTACTTCATGCCTTATTGTATTCCCATGATCACTTCCCTCTCACATCAATATAGAACTGTACTGTGGCATAACAGTTTTTGTTCACTGTCCATAGAATAACTTGAAATAGGTAAGTAAGTAACTATTTAAGACAAGAGGCACTCCAACGGTTTAATATTGCACTTTCATAAAACTGGGGAATTCATAAAAGATAGATAGAGAGAAAATGTTAAAAATGTAAAAAATGAAATCTCAGCCCCAAAGTAAGATAACCCTGATGACATTATCAGGGTTATTTTTTCAGACTTAAGATAACTCTTTTCAGAGCCATGGAGGATATGGCAGTTTTTACATGCTGACTTTCACAGCTCCTTGTGACACATTAACTCATCTTCATATAGCCTACTGTATAAAATAGGTGGAGTGTCCCTTTAAGAAAATCTCAATAAAATAATCTTAGAGGTATATGAACTAAACCTTTTCTACTGGCATTATTTGTTCTTTAAATAATTAGTGTTGATAAAAAGATAAACACACACACACACACACACACACTGTAAGTTATTGCACTGATGTAGTTAATGCAGGGCCATAGCCATAGCCATATTCATAGTACTGATGACTTGAGGCCCCCAGTGCCACCCTACCGCCCAAGTTCAGTAAATTGTTTTTGATTATTTGATCTTGCAATAACTGTTTTTGTTTGTTTGTTTGTTTTGACCTCTTTGGGCAGTGGAATCAAATTATGAAGACAACAATGACATATCCACTCATCCAACAGTTACAGAGCAACATTAGGATTTATTTGGAGCCATGTTTCTGGCCACCTGATAAATGTGAGTCTAATATTCACTCTCTCTATTTCCTCAGGGATATATCTGGATCTTTAGCTGTGAAATGCTCCACTTGGTGTTCAATAGCTTGTCACTAACTGTGTCGGTCTGCTGTTTGGTGCTGGGAAGGTAGCGATAGTTTTGAAGACAGCTGTGGACTCAGTTGATCACTAGACAGCATTTGATACATTGTTGTTTTGTTTTTTTTTTTTAAAAATATTGATTTAAGCAACTTTAAAATTAAGAAATTAAGTAAGATTATATTTTCAATCAATTATTTTTATTTACCTCATTTATCTGTTCAGTTAATTTTAGAGTTAACTTTACCTCCTTACATGCTGATGGAGTACTAAATCCCTTTTATTTGTATAAGTTTGCATGCACATGAATGTGTACGTTTGTCTAAAAAAATTAGGGCATATTTAGTGAAAACTTTATCATTTTTCTCTGAAATAATGTAATCCTCTCCTCTGAAACAGTAACCAGGCGCTGACTGGGCTGAATAATCCTACTGACATCAGTTACATTCTTGTATTCTTTTTTTCATATCTACATTATCAACACCAAAAGTCACATTTACACATAGTTTTAGTCAGTAGCTTAATGGCACCAGGAGGTGGGAGGTCATGAGTTAAGGACACAGGTTTAGTCAGTGTAGATGTAATTTCTGCTGTATGATTGAAAATGTCAACCAAATGAAATGTAGAGCGTTTTATTTCCTTTTTGTGAGGTCGAGGTCGGGGTGAACCTGTTAGTCACGTAACTATTGTGAGAAGCACACGTGTCAACAACTCAGCAAACAGGACAGCAAACCAGCAAACGGATGAGGCAATGTGATATCAGCAGAGTTAAGAAATAGCTTGATCAGAAAGGCTATATTTATGTAAGATAAAATACTAAATTAAATGAAGCACTGCGGATATTTTACAATGAGCTGACAAGAGCTAAGAGCCTTTAATGCGAAGCCTTAAAGTACAAACGCATATTTCTAAATTGTGAAGACAAAATAACGGAGTTTTTATGGTACATTTGAAAGCAGCATCTCAGACACTACCGGTACCTGCGACTCCCCTGCTTACGTCACGTTGCTGAATCAGTTACGCGTCATACGAGAAACGTAATCTACACACATAACTTTCAGGTGAGTGTCGTTGAATGACTTCCACCTTTACCGGCAGGCGGAGGGAGCGGAGCAGCTTTGCAACAGTGTAGACAACGTGTGTTCAGCAGATTGGGACACGCTGAAACTGTTTTCAGTAATTCCTTTAACAAGTTTGAACAAGATAACACTCCTCCCGCTGCCGCCGTTGCTGCTCCTGCTGGTGATGATGTGAGGCTGGGTTGATCCATCGCTTACGTGTGTGTTTGTCAGTGAGTCTGTGTCTGTGTGTGTCCGTGTCTTGACATTTGCTCCGCCTATATCGCATTGAACTGAAGTCGCAGTTGAATCGCAGTGAAGCAGTTTCTCGAGAGGAAACAGAAGGGTGGTGGATTGCGTTTAGAGTGGAGAAACTGTGAACCGACGATGGCAGAGAACAAGATGGGCCCAAATCTCCAGGCTGGAGCTGGATTCCTCGCCAAAAGGGTCCAGAAGTCCTTGAATCGAGCCCAGGAGAAGGTGAGGCAGGGAAACCAACTTTTTTTAAAAGTGACACTAGGTCTTTGTAACTTCTAGATGACGAACTACATGCACTGTCATCAGTTTGGCAAGCCATGCAGAAAGTGTTATTCGAGCATTTTTTGACAACCAGGTTCACCGTATGGTGGTGTAGATTCAATAGTAGCCCTGGTGTAAAATTAACCCGTATTGAAATAGTAACAGTTTATTTGGAATCCTTATGAAGTGGTGTAGCTTGTAGGATACAACAAATGCTAACAAACAGGGACAAGTAGGGTCGTTAGGAGCGTTTCAGAGGGGAAAAAATGTTAAATTTCACAATTATTTATCTTAGAAGAAGTTGGAAAATCAGAGAATGGATGTTTTGCTCATGAATATGTTGTTGGTAGCTGCTGTTGCGCTCCCAATCTGTGGTACTGTTATCTAGGCCTGCACAGAGTTGTAACTCTGAAATGAAAAATGCTCTAAGGTGAGAGGATCATATCATGTCAAACGTTACCGTATATAACAACCTGTGATACTGACCATAAGAGACTGTACAAGACTATAAACCACATGCTGTAGGCCTCATCTCCTGTGTCTTATTAACTGTCAACATTCTGAGGGATTACCAGGCTCTTAGTCTGATGCATGTATGACACAGTAACTGGACTGTCCCTGTCAGAACACCATAGTGTAGCTGAGTGCTGTACAGCTGTGTGCAGACACAAAAGCTGCCACTTCCTGACTGAGCACTTCCTCCCGCTTGCTGAGCCTTTCTCATTGAGTTTGTGGTTGACTTGTTTGATTTCACTGCTCCACCTAAAAAACAGCAACTGCAGTGTCTGGCTGGACTTTTCATGTGCTCTGAAGTTGCAAGATCAGAGCCTATTTTGGGGATTTTTTTTTAAATCATGGAAAATGGGAGGGTATACATAATAATGAGAGCCTTTGTTGTAGATTCAAAGCCTGAGGTCATGAAATCTGTCATTCAGTCTTTCAAACAGCTGCATGCAGTGGACTGTGAAGATCCCTGTAATAGTTAACCACGTGTGTCTGGCTTAGGTGAGCCAAAGCAGTATGTGGTACCGTGTATGGAGCAGTAGTCTGTCATGATCAACAATGCTAGACCAAAATACCAGCCAGGTCAGTGTATTATAATGTATCCCCACATTAGCCTATTGCAGATATATCAGTATTGCTGTGTATGTGGACTGAAAAATAAATCAGCCAGACCAACATTGGTCCCTCCAGTAATCATTAATACCAGAAACCTATGTCTGTCTAATGTTAAAAGTACTCACTCTGACTCCTCTTCTCCAGGTCCTTCAGAAACTGGGCAAAACCATGGAGACCAAGGATGAACAGTTTGAGCTATGTTTCCAGAACCTCAATAAACAACAGGTACCCCAGCACTTTACCTAGTCATTATAAGAAGGCAGCTTTACATGGTAGTCCTTTCCTTTTCCCTCTGAGGCTGAAATATAAAGTCTGCTTTTATTGTTAAACTGCTTATTTTATCCTCCTTAACAAAAAAAGTCTAAAAAGTTTAATGGATTCTTGCCAAGTCTAAAAAATGTTTTGTTTTTGTTGTTGCATTGACATGCCAACCCACAAGTTCAGACAGTCAGCTTGCCCTTGAAAACAGGAAATGCAAGATGCAGCTCTCTCTTATTTTACTTCTTGATTCTGCATAAATACTGCTTGATATCTCTCCTCTAGATATCTGTACACAAATATTACCCGAATAAATGACATAGTTTATACTGTATTTGAGAAACTGTCCATTTTAAGGCATATTTACATCCTTACTAACTAATCACTTGACCCGGTTTTGGTCTTGAAAGGATTTAAAGCCCTAAAGACTAACTTCTGAAAGAGGAAAAAAAATCTTCTTACAAATTATAAATTAGATTTAAAATCAATAAAATGCACCCTTTCTCAGTTTGAGACACTCAGAGGTTTTGCTGTCACACCCTTACTTGGTCAGGTATGACCATTAGCTTATGTGCTAATGTTAGCAAACTAATGTTATTATTATTATTATTTATACTGCTGCATAATGGAAATGACTTAATCTGTGCTCTGACTTTATGGCTCTTTTCTGTTTGTGCTGCTGTTACACCATGTTTTAGCATTCATCATGACCCTGTCACTCGCTTGTGGCCACAGTTTGCTGTTAGATAAATGTTACAGGTTCATTTTGAGGTTGTTCAAGGCTCATTCAGTGTCTTAAAGCAACAACTACAGCACATATTGGAGGGAAACTGATGAGAAGCAACAGGAAGGAAGTCTACTCGCTGACACAACGCTGCTTTCACTTCACCACTACCATCACCACATGAAATGTTTTGATTGTAATATAATTTAAACTCCACATTGTGGTCAGATTGTATTGTATTGTATTGTGGATTGCATGCAGCTTAAAACATGGTACATAAAAGGTTACACTGAAAATGAAAGCAGTCTGCAGCTCAATAGAAGCACACTGATTTCTGTTCTTCAGGTTGTTAGGGAAATGATGAGGCATAAGTGACATAGATCGCCCATAGAGATACTGTTACTGGGTGGCACTGAATTTAACTTCTGTTTGTTTTCTGCTTTGTTTTTTGTTTTGCTCATAGGTCGATGGAGGCAGGTTGTTTAAAGACGTAAAAGCCTACTACGCAGCAGTGAAAGGTAGGTTTTGACAGCATATAGAGACACACATGACCGTGTTAACAGAGCACCACTCTTTTCTCAGGAGAGTAAGTGAATAATAGGGAAGTGAATTTCTTCTATTCTTGGATCCTGTGTCTGACTTTTGCAATTCTGTCTGTGTTGCCATGTTTTACAAGAACAAATAAAATCCTGCATTGAAAAACAGCAGACACAGCATTGCATATGTGATTCATGTGCAAGAAACCGTTGGGTTTCCAGTGTTGTCAGCTATTGCTCCTGCATTGTGAGCTAGAGTCAGGAAACCGGTGTTGTTCTGACCTTTTTGGTGTGGGTGGAACAGTGCCACAAACCCTAAAAACAATACCACCACAATGCTCTGTGTGCTGCTGATGCTAAATGATAAGTTGATCCATGTGGAGGCATGATTACATTGTAAGGTTTGTATTTTTGGTGCTACAATTTCCTGCTCTTTCCCACAGCTGTGCATGAGACATCCAAGCGGCTGTCCCAGACGTTGCGAGACATCTACGAGTCAGACTGGAACGGCGTGGAGGACCTTGCTGTCATTACAGAAGTATGCTTATGTGTGAAAATGTGCTGCAACAGTAATTTGAGAACCGGTTCACAAAGCCAGATAATTTGATATAATCAGCTTCATTTGAGCAGGAGAAGGTGAAATCTGGTTTCACCAAGCAGGTTTGAACAAGCAGAGTCTAAGTTACCATGGAAACATGTAATTCCAGACTAGTTTTAAAATTACTGCAGCGTTAATCTTTTTTTTCAACTCCATGATGAGCTGACCATCACACATAATGATATTATTGGTTATAAAGACATATAATGGCCAACATTAGTAAACGGCCTATTATATTTATTATTATTTCATTATATGCTATATACTACATGCCAATTTACAGATCCAAAAGCAGCACTTTGTGAATATGAGTCCAATATGCATAGTCATTCTAGCTCCGTTTTGGTCTCCAGCAACTCCTGAGCTATTTGTATTTTTAACTGCCCCATTACACTGATCAGCCATAACATTATGACCACTGGTGGATGAAGTGAATAACATCGATCATCTCGTTATATCACAATGTTCTGCTCAGGAACCTTTGGTCCTGACATTCATTTGGATGTTACTTTGTCACATACCACCCACCTAAATATTGTCACAAACCAAGCACACACCCCTCCAATGGCAACAACACTCCCCAATGTCAGGAGCCTCCTTCAGCAGGATAGTGTTCCAACCACACCACAAAAACTGCTCAGAAATGTCTTAAGGAACACAACAAAGAGCCAAAGCTGTTGACCTGGGCTCCAAACTCCTCAGATCCCAATCTGATTCAGTATCTGAAGAAATATTGCTTAGGTCCCCCTCATACTGGGGGATCTATTTAAAACAGCTCTGACCTGTTGGGGCTTGGACATGGGATCTTTGAAGATCTCCTGTAGTTTCTGGCACTGGGACATTGGCAGCAGATCCTTTGGGTCCTGTGGGTTGCGGTATGGGGTCTCCATGGATCTGACTTGTTCTGGATCATCCCACATATGCAGGGTCAGATTGGGATCTGGGGTCTGGAGGCCAGGTCAACACCTTGAGACATTGTGTCCCTTGAGACATTTCTGAGCTGTTTTTGAGGTGTGGTGGGAGCATTATCCTGCTGGGGGAGGCCCCTGACATCGGCGAGTGTTGTTGTCATTGGCGGTGTGTGCTTGGCCTAAAACAATGTTTAGGTTGGTGGTACATGTCAAAGTAACATTCAGATGAATGAAGGACCCATGTTTCCTTAGCAGAATATTGTATTGTAACAAGATGATGAATGTTATTCACTTCAGCTGTCAGTCATTTTAATGTTATGGCTGATTGGTATGTATTTACCAGCTACTGTACTGTTAGTGCTGAGCAGGAAGTGCACAGTGGGTTTTTCAGAGCTTTTATGCTGAAAATAGCTGCAGCGTGACAGTGAGGAGAGTGAACCAAAACAGTAAAATAGTGTAAAAACCAAAACCATGAGCTGAAAAGTTTTGTAAAGCAAATTAGACAATAATTATCTTTAAACAAAAAAAAAATTGATTAATGAATCATAATATACTGGATGAATTCAATGTGAGTATGCTTATGAATGTCAGTTGGCAAAATGGCAAAAAATATTGTTCTAAGGGCTTGTTTCTGTATTTAAAAGATAGACACATAGCCTGCTGTGAGGGATGTTTACATACTAGTGAACAGTTGTGTGGCATATTTGACAAGTGCAAATATATCACAAATGTAGTAGACTTTGAATATATTTTTTGAACATCAGTTAAATTTGACACAACTTTTCCATCATTCTTTGATTATACTTTTTTGAATAATTTAACTGCTAATCAATATGTAATAAAAGAGACACTTTCATGGTAAATCAAAATGAGGATAATGGTAAGCTGCCATAAAATACTGATATTTCTCTTAGCCTCTTAAATTATAGACAGTGTTTCTTCTACTACGCTAGACTTAATGAATGCAGTTTTGAGTTTTCTAGCAGTTAGAAGGACTTGTTGCAGTTAGATTGATGCGATGCTAACTTTGTCTCTTAGAGTGAAGACTTGCTTTGGAACGACTATGAAGAGAAACTGAGTGACCAAATTGTCCGCACAATGGAGAACTACACAAGCCAGTTCCCAGAGGTCAAGGTAATGCGATGCTTCCAAATTCAAAGCAGTTCAGTCTCATTTTGGATGAAACATGGTGTCGCGATCCACCCTGTCGCTGGTCGAGGAATGACACTTTGATGTTGAAGCGTTGCCATCTGTTTTTCAGGAGCGAGTTGCAAAACGTGGTCGCAAGCTGGTGGACTATGACTCAGCGCGTCACCACCTGGAGGCACTACAGAGTGCCAAGAAAAAGGATGAGGCCAAAATAGCAAAGGTAGCATTAGTATTACAGTCCACAGAACACAGAAATGCAGAGTGTTTGGCTGATAAAAATGTTACTTCAATGGTAAGTTTAAAAAAAAATATACTTTCAAATCCTCTAACAGGCAGAAGAAGAGTTTAACAAGGCCCAGAATGTCTTTGAAGAGATAAATAATGAGCTGAGGGAGGAGCTGCCTGTTCTCCATCAGAGGTATGTTTGACTGTGTGTAATTTTGGATTATGACAAGATAAGTAAAGGTAGAATATCTATGTATTAATTAACTAGTTAAAAGGTTGTTTGGAAGCGTCAAGACTTAAAAATATGTGCAAGATGTGATGAATGTACAAATGAGATTTAAGTGTTATTATAAAGATGTCATATAGAGATGTTCAGCTTTTTATAATATTTTGGGCAGGGTGATGAGATGACAGAAAATGAGTAGAGTGAGAGGGGTGTGAGCTTCCTTCCTGTCGCTTTCATTAGTGTCACTTGTTTTGAAAGACATAAGTCCATCTGAAAAACCTGCAGACCCTGTTCTCTCCTCTGTTTTATATTTGGATCAAAAGGGTCCGATGGGTGATTTAAATTAAAAACTAACTCAACCTGTGCATGACTTATGTGGAAATTGGGTAAAAGTCAATAAGTTATGTACCAATAAGTAACAAGTAACGGATCCACAAGAAGATTGTGTTTATGTATGTTTATTATTGGCTGATAAATTGTACCTAAATGGCAATAGGTGGCCCCAAAAAATAAAAAAGCCTAGACCAATGCTGGATTTTTTGCTATGGTACAAAAACATTATTAATATATTCTTTGACATCATACATGACTGAAAGTTTTTTTTTTCTTTCTTGGATGTGTACTTGATGTGTAAATGTGCATCCCAGGGTTTAGCATTGGAAAGCCAAGCAAAAGTTTAATCCATTATGTAGCTGCTCTGGAAACGTAGGACTGCATAAGTGAAGCTGACATGTATCCTAGTGAAGAAGGTCATTTAGATAAACTGAGCTGCTTTCTTTGTCTCTGTAGCCGTATAGGTTGCTATGTGACAGTGTTCCAAAACATATCAAACCTGAGAGATGTCTTCTATAAGGAAATGAGTGTGGTAAGAGATAACACAGATCACTCTATTTCATCACTCTCACACAAGTAATGTGACGTATACGATCCTGCAAAAACTGCCATTAAAACTATTAAAGACTGCAGTTTTACATAAGATTAATGAGGCATCTGTGTTGCAAGTTAAATTGTTTGTTGATGTTGCCCTGTGCTTTGCAGCTGAACCGTGAGCTTTACAACGTGATGAAGAAACTAGAGACTCAGCACTCTGGAAAAAATTTCATCATCAAGGGTCTGAACAGGTAAGGTATTGTTTTGCAAATGTTGCTTCATTTGTGGTTTACTGTGTTGCCAAGAAATGTCTGGTCTACCAAGTAAATAACACATGTACCTAATGCTGCCCATCTGCCATCACTGTTGTATATGCTGCAATGAAAACAAACTCTTTTCTGGCTCCTCTGGTAGATCTACAAAACATGTACACATGTTAAGTAAAAATATCACATGTACTTTTTCTTCAAATAGCACATCAGGCAAGTCAAAGAAGAGAAAGTCCCTGGTTATTTCCAATCCCATTCCCTGCAATACTGCCTTCCCAGCTGACCATGTCTCCATCCATTCCTCCACCCAAAACGGAAAAGACGCTGTGCCCTCTTCCCCCACCCAACAAACTCAAAGTATCACCGAAGAAACCAACCCACCAGAAGAGAGCAGCATCTCATCCAAAGACGTCAACTCGTCAGACTCTGATCTCAGCTCCAGCGGCACCAACACACCCAAGAGGCAGTCGGTATGTGACAATGAGAACAGCAGCAGGGGCACAGGAGGCCAAAGTCCGGAGGAGGAGGAGGAGGAGGAGGAGGCAGCAGCTGAAGCTGAAGCTGAAGCAGAAGCAGAAGCGGAAGCGGAAGCAGAGCTCTCTACAAACCAGTCGGATGACTCTGGGGTGGGAGTCCAAAAGTCAGAGGCAGCAAGTCAGGAAGTGTCCAATCCCTCTGATTCTGCAGACAGTGATGCCCCACAGAGTCCTGAGCAGGAGAATGTAAGTGATCCACCATCAGAGGAGGCCGAGCCCAAACCTGCACCAGTTCCTGCTCCTCGCCTTTCCTTCCACTCCACAGACAAATGCCCCCTCCTGCCTGATGTAGAGCAGGAAGAGACGGAGGAAGCGCCGGTTAACCAGGAGACCACTGAATCAGGAGATGACTTCAGTTCCCACAGTCCACCTGGCTTCTTATACAAGGTACCAAACTATGCTTTAACATATCAAATGACAGGCAGTGGTTAGCACTGTTGCCTTACAGCAAGAAGGTTAATTGGTGGCTCAAAATCGCTCGTAGGTGTGACACTGTCTGTTAATTGTTTGACTCTATATGTCAGCCCTGCAATAGTCCAGGATGTACCCCACCTCTTGACCAATGCCGGCCGAGACTGGCTCCAGACCCCCATGACACTCACAGATAAACAGTACAGATAATAGATGGATATCAAATGACAATATGAAAATGTGACATGTGAAACTGCTTCAAGTGTTGAAACTACAAGTTAGGTTCAGCTTATTGTTTAGTTTTCTCGCCCACAGCTTTAATGTTTTGGTTCACTTTCACCACTCTCATCGTGTTGTTTTCAGCCACATCAGACAGCTGTTTCCCAGAGAAAAAGTCCCAAAAACCCCCTGTACTCAACTTGCTCAGCAGCAAACAGCACACAGTCACAGTTAAGAGGCCAGATGGCAAAAGTTGAGGAGCATTTAGCAGTTAAAGAGCCAGGAATTTCCCTCAGGAATGGATAAAGATCGATTTGTAAATAAGCAGTTGTTTGTCATATTATAAACAAAGTATTGTATGTCAGTGTTATGGTCACAACTTGTTTCCATTTCCCCCAAATGGCCAAAAAATCAGTTCTAGCAGGTGTAAGGAATCCGGCTCTTTTTGCACACAGTGCTTTGGTATGGAATGTTTGAACCAAGACAATCATTGAACTTTGGGTTAAATTGTTAGTTCACCAGATTCCAAAAAATAAAACATTTTCTCATTTAGCTCTAGTGGCATTGAGCCATGTAGATAAGTGTTGTTTAATTTGTCAAGGTTTTGAGATACTGGTATCTGTCTTTGCATCTGCCTTTACTCCCATTTGAAGAAGGTGAAATAAATAGTTTACAGCGTGTTTTTTTAAATATTTTTATGTGCATAGACTAGTTGCTGTTGAATTGTTATAATCATACAAAATCACACAGGCTTATGCTCCCTCTTGGCCACTGCATTCCTCTAACGAACATCATCTGGCATTGCCATTCCTGCACACAAAACAATTACAGTCCAGACTGTTGTGGTTGTGGTTCACTGATGGTGGAAGGAGCTACCAAATGCTTTCAGATCACTTTGTCCTGTTGAACATATTTGGCACTTATTGCTTACTTCAAGCTCTCTTAATGTACTGAAATAAATATAAATAAAAATGTTCAAATCTGTAAGAAACCTAAACAGACAGCATTTACCTCCATTCTGTTTGGTTGGATGTAAATTTCAAACAGATATCGCAAATCCTGGATAATGTTATTTAATCATTTGGGTGAATTGAACTTTTAAAGGTAACTGAAATATGTGTAAATTGACATTTTCAGTATTAAGCTTACATTGATATGTCCTGTGCTTTACACCAGGGGGTGGCACTAGAGAGCCATGCAGCATCTGGAGAAGGCCTGCTCCAATTTGAAGAGGGAGACATCATCCTGGTACTTGCTGACACTCAAGAGGTTTGTGCGTGTTCTTGTAAAGCATATCTCACTTCCTGTGGAACTTCAAAGATAGAAGAGATAGAAAAAGACACATTTCCAGTAATGTCTGTTACCATTTTTGGTTGTTCTCTGAACAACCAAAAGTTTAGGCCAGTGCATTGCAGGCCTGTTTCGGATCTTGATGTGCATACTGCTGATGATGCACTTTTCATCACAGCACATCACATGTTTGCTTTAGTTTTCTTTTTGAGAGAATTTTTATTTCTCCTGTGGGTAACTAGTCCAACCACAGTGAGAGATTTCCACTGCAGATAAAATGAATCTGAAGGCAGAAAATGTTTCAAATTAAAATATTCTCATTCACAAAACATCCAAAAGCTGAAATTAGCTTCTATCTGGATGAGCTGGGAGAAACTCTCAAAAATAAGGGGCAAGTAAGTCGTAACTTTAAGACTCCTGTCAAGTTAGGCAGTCAAGAGGATATACTCTAGAAATCTGCAGGTAGTGTGCCCCATTGTGTCCAGTGTTTTGGAAAAGCGTATTTTAATTGCAGGTGACTTTCTAACAATCAGATTAACTCGTCAGAAAATCAAAACAACCCACATTTGATGGAGCATTAAAAAATAACCAAATGAAATTTGAAAAAAACAAATCAAACAAAACTGGTTTGATGGCTATTATCTGTAATGTTTGCTAAATGCATCATCAGAGGGTGAATTACTAAGTCAAAAAATGTGAGCATTTTACTTTGTGTGTAAAATATTTGTTAATTAAATATATCTAATCTCACTTTTTAAAAAATTCATTCTTAATCTAATTGAATCATAATAATCATGCGTGTATGTCATTTATGTTTTTTTGTGAAATGTTATTTCTAATTTAATTGCACTATACTTAGTTACATTTTGAAATAATTCCAAATTATAACTTAATTTGATTATTAGTTTCATTTTATTTTTAATTTGATTTAATCTCTGTAACTCTTAACAAGGAACTTTTGGTGCCCTTTAGTAGGACTCCTTATAGTAAGATAAGACACTTTGTGAACATTTTCTTGTCAGTCCCTTTGTAAAGCAGGAAATCATAGTAAAAGTATCTGATCAGAGGGTTGATTTGCATTGAATCTTACATGTATTAATGTTTCTGGCAGCAGGAAGGCCTAGGTGAAGGGGATCAGGGAGGAGAGCTGGAACCAGCACAAGGAACTAGAAAATCACTCTGGGATCTTCTTGGAAAAACTCATTCAGCCTGTACAGGCAGAGTGAGGCAATAGTCACTCCTGAGTCTGTAATACTTTCTTCTTCCACCAAACAGTTATGGTGACTCACACACACATTCACACACACACAAACACACACATACACACACCCACGCACAGAGGGAGTGAACCCATATGTTTTGGGTGCAGAAGCTGAACAAACAGATGAGCACAAGTCCCACGTGGTTACTCACATGCTATGATGTTGCAACTTGTGGAACAAAAGTGACTGAGCTGCAGAACATTTTGTAAGAGACATTTGGAAAAGTTACAGTATTTAGCTTTTTGTGTTGTCAATGTCTGTGAAACACTGTGAAACAAAAAATCTTTTTATAATGATGCTTTAATCTTTTGTAAAACTTCTCAATAAAGTTCTAAGTAAAAGAGAAGAGGAAGTTGTTTTGGTATGCAATTTTGATATAGCAAAGTTCTGTATTGTGCCATGTATTCAGTTGATCAGATAATTTCCAATTCAAAGTCGATACAATCAGTAAACAGAATTAGCATTTTGTAAATACAGGAAATTGCTGCTGCAAACGTGTGGATAAACAGCCTAAGCTTGAGAGGATTACAATGATTCACCAGAATGGAATGTGAAAATATTGTCAAGACCTGGAAACTGAGACATGTTGACTGATTGACTGTGAGAAGTTTATGGAAGAGAGGTCTGTCTTGTATAAAAACCTACTGAGATGGGGCTCACTTCCTCTCGTTTGGCAGGTGTGCTGTGTTGAATTGAGAAACTAAAGTGAGATTTAACATATCACCAGACTATACACAGACATCCTGTAGTCAGCTGGTTAATGAGGTAACCTCTAGGGGGAGTTAAAAGATAGGATACAGGTAACTGCAGCTACAAGGCAGCTCTGTAATATGGGTGTTGTCATGAGTTTTCACATAGATTGCTGTGGTTTGCTGATTGTGTTTAGACTTGAGTTTGGTATGGTGTTGTTTAGGGCAAAAAGGTGGGGCTGTCAACATGCCTCTGTACCAACAAATCAATTAGCTGCAATTTTCATGTGGCCTAAAGACTGACACAAAGCAGGACAACATATTTATTTAGAGATAATTATGTATTATTAGACATTAGATGAAAAGAGACAGTCATCATTCCTGTGGTGCTTTACTTTTTAAAGTGAATGCTCATTTCAAACAGGCATGCAGACTATTAGAACAGTTATGGTAATTTGGGAAAGTGAATGTGACAGATCATCCTTATACCTCAAAGAGAAGTGACATGATTTGCAACATGCATGCAACTCTGCCTCCTATATTTGATTTAAGTAAAGCTTTGTGGATTAACTGCTAATGAATGTCTGAACCAAATTTCATGGCAATCCATCCAACAGTTGTTGAGACATTTCACTCAAAACCACAAATGTCAGCTTTATGGTGTCACTAGATGAAAAGTCAGAGGATCAGCGAAGTCATTAGGATTAATCCTCTCAGCACTGTGAGTGGCTGTACCAAGTTTCACAGTAGCCCATCTAGTAGTCATCTGAGATATTTAAGTCTGGACCATCTGACAGACCTACTTTGCCATCGCTAGAATCATATGGCCTGCAAGGCAAAAACTTGGAGCTAAAACCACGTATCCTTCTCTGGCCCATTCAATAAAGTGATTAGACTGACTCTTTTACTACCCCCAGGGCACAGGTGCACTGGGAGGAGGTGTTCAAATTGTGTGGTTCATTGGGACTTCCTTCCTTCCTGTGGGCATTGTAGTATCGTGCCATGAGAAAGTGTTTGCTGATTAAAACAAACCTTTTTAAACACATTTGACAACAACATTATTCATACTACGTGATATTCATTAGAAGATGATAATAAGTGTACATGTTCAAACTTACATTTTTTTCAGAGCTTGACATTATCAACTGCTATTCCAAAGTTCAAGAGTGAATGTTGATTCTTAACTTTTCCACACAGATTGAAACATTCTTTTTCACTGATGGATGCAATGGAAAATTTTAGGGGAGCGAACTGAAGGTGGCTTTGCACCAATGATCTTGCCCCTAATGAGGTTAGATGGCCAGCAGGGCAAACTTCTGCAATGTGGGAACAGTCCTTGCAGAAATGAATTTCAAGGTAATCAGTAATTTAAATCCAATAACTGGTGTTGATGGCTTGAAGGGAGGAATAAATGGTGGAACAAAAGTGTGCCTGGGGTGTCTTCTGTCCTAGATGAGAATGTACTGCTGCATGACTCTGTTAGAGTCTCTAGCATTGTACTGAACTTCATTCTGCACCATTCTTGCTAAATGAAGTCACCACAGTGACACAGGGACTTAGTGTAATACTGGCCTGACTTGGATTAGACTCCTCTTCACCCCTGTTTCCCGGAGGAAGAACATGAGATCAATTTAAGTAGCAAACTTAGTGGTGTCTTCATAATTCAATAACATCAGGACATTAAATGGTTTACAACTTACATGGCCTCTGATTTATAGCTGCTGTTATTGCCAGTGAAGCAGAGAAAACATTTTCCTTCACTGTAATGTTTTCCTTAACAGAATAACAAGATATTTGACACAATAACTCTTTTAACTTGGAGGAAGCCATTTCAGGTGGATGTAGGCATGGCTGCCAGTTGATAGGAGTGGCTTTTAAATTTCCTCTGTATCTCTTATCAAGCACAGAATAATGAAGTAATTATGTCGCATTTCCTTTCACAGCATACCCTATCCTCACCTTCCTCAACAAAAACATTCTTTCAAACAATTCTCTCTTTCTGTCATAGCGACACCAGTGGCTGAGGGACTGACAGAGAAATCAGACTACTGTATACTAGATTACTGTAGATACTTTTAATTGGAATATTTTTCAGGCAACCTGTGGGAATACACAGTGAAAGATCAGGACACAGGCAACAACACTCAAATCTCGCCTTTTGGTAGAAATCCAACAGTAACTGAGATTCTGTTATTAATAGAGCTTCTCTGTCACTGAGAGGTTAATATTGAAAGGTGATATTCACAGTGGAGGACTCTGGGCTGCACTCCAATATGAATATAATGCATTGTTACTTGTCTTTTTCTCAATGAGGGGCCTCTGTATGGGCGAGAACATCACTCAGAGGCCTGTTTCTTCTCTGCTGGCCTCGTGCTTCTCTGCTTGTTTGCGGTGTGAGTTTTTCCTTGTGGCTTCTTTGGGGAATAGGCGTGTAGGTTAGACAGGGCAACTGCTGTATTAGCTCGGGTCCATTAAGAAGCAGAGTCATGTTGACAAGGCAGATGATAGATAAACTTGGGTAAAGTCCCTGGGAGAGCTATGGAGTTTCAACCACTGCTCGGTCACATTCCTCACCCTGCAAATCATTCTGGATTTAGTTGTTGGAAATGAGATGCTAGATGATAACGAGAACCAATCAGACCTTTCACTGCCGTATGTTTACAAGTTCATACACCTCTGAATCTCATTCATAAATATTAGACATATAGGGTGGCATTTTCTTCTGTTTATACATATACATAGTTCATCTACTGCTGTATATGTGTGAATACTGTCAATTAAAATGAGAGTTAACTCAGTTTTGAACTTCCTGTAATAGTATTCTTTTTCTTTTTCCCCCTACTCAGAAAGATTAGAGGTCAGGGAAAGGTCAGAGGTCAGACTCAAACACAACATGGAGCTGGTTGAGCATACACGACACTTCAGCAGGGTGGATGCTTGTCGTCACAGGAGCTCCTTCAGCTGAAGGACAGTCCTCCAACGCACATCAATTCTTTTCTGCCATCTGTGCACATGATCTACTTTCTTTGAATAGTATTAGCTCATACACAGCTATTCTGTTTTTAGGAGCCATTTTGATATTAATATATGAAAACATAATGTAAAAAAATTGCAAACAGTTGCATTTTTATACATAAAGAAGACATTAACCAATATTTACACCCATTTGGAGTTGTGTTTGCTTCCACCTAACAATTTAAGTCCAATATTCACCCTCGTTTCAGCTCTGCTCTGCGCTCCACCACATTGAGAATATCTGGCGCATTTGTTAAATGTTCCACTATATAGAGGGTTTATCAGTTGTTGGTAACAAGGTTAATGTGAGTAGTGAGACTGAACCAAACAGTAAGGTTGCAGCCATAAAATGGTAACAGTTTGCTAAAAGATGCTAATAGGTCTGAGAGCGACTGCAAAGTCAGTTCTTATTGCCCTGAAGGACTGTTATTACAAACTAATGACATACTCCATAGTCCTTTTACCTAATGTTAATGTAAGAATATTAATTATTGCAACTTTTAAGTCCACCATTTGCGCTTGTTTATTCTCCATGGTGGCTATCACTCTTCATGCTAATTAACCAACTACCAACAAAAAGAAAGACCTGCTGTGCCATACATGTACCACTGTTTAGAACTACAAATATTATAGTGAACTCAGGTCAACGTTAAACTAGCAGAGTACTCTGGCCTAGTGTCCTCTCAGTCATCCATGCAAAGGATGATAACATATTCATTCTTAGGACATAATTGCATAAGGTCATGTCAGAGTCATGGGCGTCTGATCCTTCTGAGGTGAGTCATGTCAGGCTTTGAAAATACCTTAAAAGTAACTTTAGTAAATACTCAGCAAAAACCCCCCAAAACTCCCACAGTCACAACCATGTTGTTGTTTTAATTGTGGTAATCCTGTGGCTTCCTGTGTATGTAGGTGGCCTGGTGCATGTGCGTGTGTGTGTGTGTGTGTGTGTGGAAGGAATAGTACTCCTTCCTCCACGTTTCAGTGACTGAGACAACATGCAGACATTCCCAGTAGGTGTGTGTTATGTCTCTTATCACCTTTACACTGACATAATGGAGACAGCGCTGTGTGTGTATGAGTGTGTGTGGGGGTTGGGGGGTAATTTTGGCTGTGAAAAGACATAAATAAAATCCCCCACATGGCTGGCAAGGTGACCAGTGGAAAATTAAACCCTTTAAACTTTACAAGCATCCACATAGCAAAATAACTGTAGAAATGCTGAAATAGGTGTTCCCGTGTGCTTCTTTTCTCAGGCTTTTCCAATTAGCCTGCAGATGTAACTAGCACAGGGGTCTTTGAGCTTTTGCAGTTTCAGCGTGATCCTTTTAGGTGGGAATATGCTTTTTTTCCACAGTCTTGGGCCAAATCAGTAAAGGTCATCCATGTTCACTTTCTACTCTTTTTCTTCTTTGAAAGAAAGGTAAGGAAAGCATAGTCAACACTGAGGTAGGGAGTCCAACCATCAGACAGTACTGCCTTTCTCAAGGGTTTCAAGTCCAATAGATCTTTCTTTACTGTGATAACTGCCTTTGGTTTATGGGCCAGTGTTCACACTGAGGTAAATTTACACTGCACAAATTTTATGAATTCACCTCTGAGGTGAGAATACATTCCAATTTTAAACCCTAAATCCTACCAAAATAAAAACCATATAAGTACATTTAAACATACAGACAGAGTTTTGAAGTCTTCTGAAGCACTTGGATTATTTCTTGCCTTCGTAATTTGACTTATTTCAGAATGTTGAGATATAAGGCAGGAGGAGATGGTTCAAAGGTTCTGTAAATTGGGTGTCAAGTAGCCCAATGCTTAAGGCTCATACCACATTACCACAATGTCCACTGTTCAATTCCCAGCCAGGAGAAGTTTTTTTTTTTTTTCATGTCATACCCCCGTCTCTGTCAAATAAAACCAAAATGCCAAGAAAAACAAAAAATTCAGTGGTGAGTGCCAGAGAAAAGAGAACAATGGCTTTCAGGAGTGCCAAAGCCAAAGCCAAAGCCAAAGCCAAAAATAAATAAATAAATGAATTAAATAAAATAAAAAACTCCACAGTAAGCTACGGATGATGACCTTTCAAATGCTGGCTGTCGCTGTCAGGCAGCAATAAATAAAAATAAAATTGCCATAACTTGTTGCTTCTTTGGTTGTTGTGATTTTGAGATAAAATGTATTTTTTTATTTTAAGTTTTTAATTAATTAAAAAAAAAGAAGTCAGCAGAGCAAGCTATAAACACAAAGCTGACCTACTATCACTTTTTAAAAGTATGAGAATACTTAGGAGTAGCTGCCAAATGCTCCCTAGGTTAGCTAGTTGCTAATTTGTCTCACAGCTCAACATACAGTGGGTTTCTATAAGCTTTATGCGGAAAATCAATGCCTGCGGCTGCTGGAGACCTGGCCAATGGTCAATGAGTGCAGTGAGAGGAAGGTGAAGCTACTGTGCAAATTAACACTATAAAGATGTGACTTTATTGTGTGCATCTGCAGACCACCTTAAAAACTAGGCCTGTACTACAAACTTATACAGCAGGAATGTTTAATGTTTTTACATGTCATGTTGCAGTTCATACTTAATGCCAATAGAGGTCAACAAAGGTCATAGATTGTTAATTCTCTGTTTAACCAGATTACAGTCGTAGGCAATTTAAACTGCATATGGCAACTTCTTTCCCTGAATTGCACCAGGACCTTGTCTCAGAAGCATGTCACCAACTTTAATATTAACCATCCATAACCCAAAGTCTTTGAATTGTGATCTTTGTGAACGTAATGAATTCATCACAGAGTTGAATTGGTTGGTTAAAACAACAAAACATGAGGATGTGTCCATTTAAATCTGTTGAAAATGTTTTTGTTTAAACCTTTTCATGAACTAAACTCCTGGATAAAGTAACATCCAGCATATTACAACATCATTTGGCCTTTCTTACTTTATGAGGGGAACTAACTGTTGTATTGTCAGTCTCTACAAGGCACAGTGTACTTCCTCTGTACCATGTGAAAGTGTGCTTCCACAGAGTGAAAACACTCTTTGTCCAAGTTCTGTTGCCTTTGGCAGGTAACACATCGTGACTCACAATTTTTGAAGTTCGGGGCCCTCTTTTCCTATAGGCTACACACACACACACACACACACACACACACACACACACACACACACACACACACACACAAGGAGACTTACAAATAATCACATACTGTAAGCTTGTCTGCCTGTCAGTTTGCCATGATAGCAAGTTTAGTTCCAACAGAGTGATGAGAGACAGAGCTGAGGATGGATGTCTGTGGGGTTTCCAGGTTTAGTCACACTGAATTCTGTCTTGACATGTAGAGTATGGTGGAGTAAAACAATAATCCAGGTTTCTTTGGGAAATTTTCTTTATGACGAATTAAGAACTGACTTTAAATTGTGAAAGTGTTGCTGTAAAACAAATCGAACCAAAATGTTCATCAGGGTTCCTCAGCAGTTGTTGAAAAAAATGTATTTATCTTTCCTTTTTGACTCTATTTTACATTATAAGAACTCAGACTTTGATTAAAATATTCAAGTTCAGTTCAGTTAACACATTTCTTTTTTTTCAGTTTGAACAGATTTAAATGTTTTATAGTTTACCTGGCATTAAGGTAAGATGTTCAGAGCACCAAAGGCAACAGCGAGTCTAGTTTAAGTACAAAACTAAAAGGTCAGTATGTGGCTGTCACTAAAATTATTGCCATTTTTAATGTTCTGAATATACTGTCCACTCCTCTATGTTGCAACAAGTTTGGCTGATGCTGAACTATATCCATTGTCAGAAAACTGAGAGGTTGAAAAGTTGCTGTGCACACCATAATTATTAAAGGATAACTCCTGTATTTTTGAACCTGGGCCTTATTTTTTCCACATGTTTGGGTGCAAATGACTGATAGGGACAACTATCTTTGGAATCAGTGCAGTATTGAGCAAAGATGGTGTACCCAGCCACCGACAGGCTCGGATTGTTAGAAATATCTAGCAACATTATGGAAAGGATTCCTACAGAAAAAGACCATTTTATTACAGTGCAAGACCATTTTTGTGTTGTTTGTTGTTTGTTTGTGTTATTGTGTGACTGTCAGTGGTGGAGGAAGTTAAAATACCACAATAACAATAACTATTCTAGCAACTCATGTGTTCTGAGGTAAAATTACTGTTCTGTTCAATAATGTTCAATACTGCATCAAGTTCAAAGATTGTCTTAATTATCAATGATTTATACTCAAAAACATGGAAAAATAAGGCCCAGGTGCAAAAATACTGGAATTATCCTTTAATCTTTGTATGAACCGATGCAGACTTTGACTTTAGGTCAAACTACATTAATAAAGTTTACATAAAGTTTATTAAACTATTTTCACATCCCACACTAAGCAGGTGTAATAAAAAACATTTCATTAAATAAAATATAAAAGTCATTGATGATTATATTAATTACACCAATGCTTCTCCTGCTATGACATGTCAAAATCTTCTGCCATTAAAAATGTTCTTATTACACAATCACAAGTGAAATATGACAAGTGGTTTTCTTGTCTGTCATCTTCTTTTAGTATATTATATAACACAGTAATCCTAAATGTGTTTGTAATTCTTGATATCCCATTGTAATCTTCTGTCCATTCTGTCTGTCATCAGTCTAATAAAAAATTCCAAACCGGAGTGGAGGTGTTGCTGTGATATTCCTGATTCTTTCTCGTGTTTTGCATTATTACAGCAGTCCTGTTTCTTTGGGGACCAGACTGTCTGGTAATATTTAAAGCTCCACCCTAAAGTGAGGTTGCAATGATTGCCCCCACCCCGCCCCCGCCACCCCCCTTCTTTCCCTCCCTTTCTTACTCAGTCTCTCCTCCTCTCTCTCCCTCAGTCCTGCTTTTTCTTTACATTTCACCATTTACTCTGGATCAGTACACTGGACCTGTCGGAGCTGAGGGTGGTTATTCGGGACATCAGTTTATGATTCCGACCCAAACTGTCCCACATAAGGAACAGCACGGATGATGCGTTTTGCGTTACAGCTATTCAATGAAAGAAGAGACGCGCAAAAGAAGAGATGGGCACCGTTCCTGGACTTTCACCTTCCCGGTTATGGGGAAAATGTTGTCATCACGCTGTGCTGGTTGTAGTCATGGTGGTTTTTGTCCAGTTTTGCGCAGCGTTTAACTTGGACACTGAGACACGCGTCGTTTTCACTGGTCCACGGGGAAGTTATTTCGGCTACTCTGTGGAGTTCTTCAGTAACTCATCCAGGTAAAGTCTCTATTCATACTCACAAACCTTGATGTTCTCCCCATTAAAATCTCGTCCCTTACTCTCTTAGTCTTATAGGGTCTCCATGACGACACAATGACCTTTATTTTTTCTCTCTTACGGCATCCTTATACTACATACCACAAAATTCCTATATTCTAGTTGTGTCTGTGTCAATTCTGCACTTAATATTTTTATATTTTAGCCACCATGTCTATAATATGACATAGATTACTACTATTATAATCCTATAAAAACTTGTGTAGTATTCAGTTCACAGTGAAGCCCTTATGGAGTTCATTCATATGATATTGTCATCTTATAAATTTAGGGCTCTTGATGTGTTTGCACAGTGACCTAAAATAATTTATCATTTTACTATGGGTTTCACACACACACACACACACACACACACACACACACACACACACACACACACACACACACACACCACACCAGATTCCAGGCCAAGTATGATTGGAAACAGACATACAACTCTGTGTGTGTGATTCAGAGAGGAGGGGGTTAACCTACAGCAAAGTAACAAAAATGCTAATCTCCTTGTGAATACATACTGCTGGTTTTTTGTTGACAGATGAGGAACTGCTGAGTGAGATAAAGTCAAAGATCAAACATGCTCTTCTTCCTTTACAGACACAGCATGCACAGTGCCATCACCTGTTTTGATTCACATGAGAAAACTCTTCGCATGTGGAACAGACACGCACACATATACTCACACATGTAGTCATAGTTCAAAGTAGCCTGGATAGTTGTCTCTGAATTAAGGCTTAGAGAAAACCCATTAGTCCTGTCAGGTAAAGTGAAACTATAACTGAAGGAAAATAAAAATAATTCTTCCTCCAAAATTTTAATTCATACGCAATACAAAACTCAAACGTCTTTGCTGCAGCCGTAGCCTACTTGGTTTGATAAGAGTCTTATGGTGGTTAGAGCCAATGGTAGCAGACTCGGCATAACCGAGATATTAACTTCCACCAATGCATTAATGTAGCTGTGATGTTAAGTTCACAAATGAAAAACCTAATACACACACAAAAACAAACAAACAAACAAACAAAGTTCTTTTAAATTTGGAGTATTTTTCTTCCATTGCATGAACTCTTTTTTTCACTTCTCTAAGACAACGGGGCTACAATGGGTGTACTTCGCTCAAATACATTTTGGCTTGTCCTTGCAGCCAGCTGTTCACAGCTGCGGTGCTCCAGAACTGAGAATCTCTGGAGGATGTTTTACATCACACGAAAGCTCTGTATAGATGATGACAGGAATCTCATGCATATCAGCTTTCACTTTCTTATCTGCTCTGTGATAACCAGCTGAGGAGCCATTTGTAGTGGGTGCTATTTGACAGGTATGTACACTGCTGCTCCTGTAAAAGGTTAAACCTCTGAGATCTTTGCCATGTAAATCCTAGTTGCACCTTATCTGCTCTCTGTGCTTCGGTTTCCCTCGCTAACATCCTTGGGGGCTCACGGAGTAAAAGTGATGTTGGTCTAATGAATGTAGATATTTTCCTGTGAGGAAATTGGTTAAGATTCTCTCAGTTTGCTTAAGTAAGCCTCTGGTGGTTAGAGGGCATGTTGTGGAGTAATTAGTGAGATGTTGATTTAGACCATTTTGTACAGACTAAAACCATTTTTGCCTTCAATAGTTTTTCTTGCATTGAACAATACCACACTTTGTTTTTGACCAAATTTGTGTGTTTTGATGGGTCACAATTATTGCTGGACATCTCCATGTGAATCTAGTAGTTCTTGTTTTGTGGTGGGTAAACAACACAGCAGGATAAAGATCCTTTCCTGTATGAGGGAGATGTTTTCTTTCTGCTGATGGGATTGTTTTTGCTGGTTGTCATGCATTCTGACAATTACTGGACTGTTTAGCTGTAGGGAGCCTTGTTAAGGGTCGCTCCTGTTGCTCACCATGTCATCTCTGTTTTCACTATCTCAGCACACATGTCCAGTTTAAGTCTATAGAGGTCTAGTTTAGGAGGAGGGCATCAAGTGTATTAGAGCTGGTGCCTCCCTTATATCAGGTGTATCAGTCTATGGTAAATAAACATACATTTATTAGAAATATATTTTACTATTTCAGTAGTAATCAGAGTCATTTCAGACTGGACATCTTGTATGCTATCACTGATGAGTGGTTTTCTAGAACTTATTCAGAGATAACTGAGCAAAAAATGAGCGGGGTTTGGAATGTTTCAGTATATTAACTGGGCTGGCAATAAAGGACTGAGGACTTTTTTTGGGTGGGGGCAAAAAATACATATTTACGTTAAATTTTAATATTATTGTCAGTGCTGTGATGTACTTTCTTTGACTTTTGCCAAAAGTGGACTGCGAGAGATGTGAAAACCCATCTTAAACAGTGAGCTGTAATACTTGAGTTCCAATTGCAAAGTACATACTAATTGTATACAATATGTGTTACGCCCACAGTATACTGTTATACCGTTTTATACTAATATGAAATGATACAATACCTGTGCCAGTATTAATGAAACTGCAACTTGAGATTGTCACTGCCAATTAAACTCCACAAAGAGAAAAGTTAAGATTTTTTACATTGTTTTTTTATTTACCAAGATCCTCCTTTGGCTGGTGTACCACTTAATTCACTTTCTTAGTGTCTAGAGGATAAATCCTACTGATGTCAATGACCCTCTGGCTTTTACTCTAGCACCACCACAAACTCAATATTTTTAGTTTTTACTTTTTTGTGGAATGTTTCCACAGAAATTAGATGGTACCTAGACACTGAATTGTAAAATCTTTTATCTGCTGACCTTCAGGTGTAGGACCAACTACCTGCAAAACTGATGACATTCCCAGCAGCCTTAGATGCTCTTGTGTTTATTGCTAATTATGTTAGCATGTTATACCTGTTAAAAAACATGCTAGCATTAGCTCTGTGAGCATGTTAGCATTCTGATATGAGCATTTAGCTGTGCTTATGTGCAGTGTATGTACAACCTGCTTAGTGTTAGTATGTAATATGGAAATGGAGTAAAACTACTGATATCCTGTGACCTGATGCCTGTGACCTTCATTATGTTTATCAAACTGTCTGCGAGCTCTACATTAACCAAAGGGCAAGTGCAGCTTTAATGTAGCTTAAGCCAACACTGCACATATGAGTAAAGTACAACAGAAATAATCACTGCTATGCTGTTATCTATACCTTTTATTCTCAGTTAACTCATAGAGATTCACTTATGTTTGTCTCATGGTTGAAACAACAAGAAAAAAAAAAACAAACTAATTGAGTATTTTGTCAGATAATTCTGGGCCACCCACATATGTATGAGTTTAATGAGTGTATTTACATGTCAACCAAATAAAGCATATATTCAGGAGATCTGGCTTGTATGAGTATTATATCCTGTTTATTGTAATAAGTCAGATAAAATCTTGAGAACTCTGAACAGGGTTGGCAGGGATAGAGAAGCTCTGCTGGTTTCCATGAACATATATTGTATGTAATGGAAGATCATATCATCATACATCAGCGGTTCCCAATTGTTTTGGTATGTCTGACCCCTGGTAACATGATTAATTTGATTGTATGTTCTGAGCAGTTCAACCAAAGTGATTGTCCTCACATAAATTGTTCTATTTGAATAAGTTTAGAAACTACTCGGTATTTTAGAGAACATACCGAGTAGTTTACCTAATTCTATGCATAAGAAAATATTTGAATAGGTTATGATGGTTATGGTTATGAACAGTTGAGCTGTGTAAGACCTATTAGGAAATGACTTGTTTTGGAATAATGTGGCCATGTAAGTGCATTCAGTGAAACTCATAAATCCCTTAGTTAAAATTACAGGTTGCATCTTTGACCTAACCATGCCTACAAGCCATTCATCTGTTTGCAGATGTTCATGTTGAATGTGAGTTAAAGGAAAGGAATCCTGATTTCAGGTCTCAACAGTAAGCATCCATCATCCCACTGATATGATCACATTGTTAAGGAGGCTATTGTTGGATGTTAAGTTTTCATTATGAGTGCCTTTAATTTACTCAAGGTATATATTACAGCTCCACATGTGCAGAGATCACAGGGGGGTGGTGGGTGGTTAAAAGTCGTGTACCTTTGAAAGAGAAAGCCATTGAAAGCCTGCACTCTGGTCGTCTCAGGGGCTGTGGAGTGAGTGGTTTATAAGGAAAGCTTATCCAGCCATGTAAATATTCCTCTTTTGCTCTCCAGACATTTTGGGGGATGGGGGGGAGTACAGAGTCTGTCTGATCTCTGCTAATGTCATCAGTCACCAATGTCTTAAGTTGTGCCATTCTCTCCAGGCCAGGCCTTTTAGCAGGACTGTCTGAAAGTGTAACTAGTTTGTAATAAACACTCATATATACACATACTCGCACATGTAAGTTTGCATGATATTCACATTTACACCCATGCAGACAAATGCAGAGGTAATGTTTAGCTGTAGCACGTGTTTTGCTTTATCTCTCTCTGGTACGTTCTTGCCATTCATTCCTTTCCTGACATTAAAGAGGAATATCTTCAGATAGCTGCTGTTTAGTTTCCTACTCACACATTTTCTTCTGAAAATATCTGGAGAAATGCTTACAACCACCTTCCTAGCTAAGCAGCAGATAGGTGTCTATCTTGGCAAGGCAGTTATGACATGCACACTGTTTAAAAGTGTGATGGATTTGGAACAGGATTGTGCACTTAGTGCAGCTACAGAGCTACATTTCTTGTGAAATACTCTCTCTCATCACTGCAAGAGCACTAAAATGACCACATACCATATCTTGATGACCGTGTAACCTAAACAAAGACTAAAACCTTCACATAGCAAGACTTTTGAAAGGGTGATTGTCACTAATTTAGCTAAAATTAACTCCAATAATAGCAGTCTGTCATATCACCAAGTTCAGGTCCACTATGACATGCGATCATTCAGCCAACTGTGGCAGTAGTTTAAAAATAGCAAATTTGTTGCAAGCTAACTTTGAAGCTGCTCTAGTCAATACATTAACATTAATAGTGGATGAAATAACTGCAAAATGTGAAAGGGGTTGAAAGTGGCAAACACGTGTCAGAAATCTCTGTCATCTCTACTGAATTTTTTTGTGTCTTTCAGCTAACTGTGTTGGTTTTATTGCCTGCTGATTTACTGTTTTGGTTGATTCTTGCAACTTTCATTAGCATTGTCTCCAGCTGCAGCAGCAGGCTGTTGTTTCCAGCAAACCAGTTCTAAAGAACTTGACTGTACATTACCTGCTCAGCACCAAGCAGCAGACAGACATACTTAACGGCTGCTGAACATTGTGGAGCATTTAGCAAAAGAGATATTTCACTCAGGATTTGGTACAAGACACCAAACAGAGAGCCAATGGGAGAGTGAAAAATGCTGGCTTACTCAGAGTGTGAGGAGTAAAAACGTCACGTTAAAGCAGGACATGAAATGATTCTGCTTCTGTTGGACTCATTACACAGTACAACTCACAGAGATACCGAGGAAGCTGACACCATTATGGCTTGATACTGAAGAATAATTCTTTATCTGGCGTCATATTGAAACTACACAGTGTTTTTGGCTTCTTCAAAAGGCTCCCCTGGCTACACTGGTTATTAAAGTCAATCACCAGCAGAGTGTAAATGATTGTAATGCTGACTTAGACCTCATGCTGAGGTAGCAGAGCTTATTGCTAACTTGATTTGACATTATGTAAACTTGCATTGTTGATCATAGAAAGATCTTTAACCTTATGAGCAGCATTAATATTTATTTCATAAGCTGTACCTAGGCCAAATTTTTTAATTGTAATTATTTAGACAGATGTTTCCGCTTACTTCTACTACACTCAGTTTCTTTCACCACAATATGTACGATTTTCTTTTCTTTTCTCCTGTCTAGTATCAGCATTTTGATCGGTGCTCCGAAAGCCAACACCAGTCAACCCGACATCACTGAGGGAGGAGCTGTGTACTTGTGCCCCTGGAGCCAAACTAACTGCAGCATTGTCAACTTTGACAAGCAAGGTAGGGTGTCTTGTTAAATCTAAATTGATGGTCAGCCTCTTTGTACCTGCAAAGATAAAACTGTGATCTGTCAAAAATCAAGCTCAATATTCAAAATCCAAGGGAGACAATTTTCCCTACATCATAATCACAGCAGTAGCTGGTAACTCACATTGTTCCAGGATGTAAAAATGTCCTTTTCCCAAACTGCACTGTTAAACAGTCGAGACAGGACTGTGTAGTAAACTCTCAGCTGTCCTAACCAACCATAAAAATGGCTGAGGGAAGCTATAGGTAGCATCCAAAGTTAAACACCACTGTGCTTGACCCTGAGGTCAGAAGTGCAGCTCCCTGCCATCTTATAGCTCCTAATCCAACACCTCTCTGTTTAGATTGAAACCAGCCTTTGATGTCTCTCCTGTGTTTTAATGGTAGCTGAGGCTTTCCACCACTCCACCCCTCTGTGAGGTCTCCATTTTGGGGCACAGGCTGTGTTTGGAGTGTTTTCACAGTGCTTTGATTTCCTGCTGGACTCAGGCCCAATGCTGTGAGCGCTCTTTAATTAGGGCAGTCATTACAGGGACAAGGACCCCAGAGGACCTGGGCTGCCCCTGGAAATGCCAGGAAAATAATCACCTACATCACAAATGCAGGAAGCGATAAGGACCACAGTTTGAGGATCACAGGGTTGAACTTCTCGTACCCGGTCACATACTGATATCGAGCTGCGGTTTATGCATACTGAGAGCTGCAACTGTGCAAACTCAGCCTACATAAATACACACCTACATAATGTTTACAAACAGAAACTGTCTCTGGAATGTGATACAATGTTGGAAAAAAGCATACAGGGCCACACACACACACACGGTATGTTCACATACACAAATATATTTACACACACATGCTTTTACATTCAGTAGTCTTGCATTTCCCATTACAGGCCTCTGGATTCATGGTGTGTTTGAGGACACAGGCCAGACTCCATTAACCAAACAGGCACAGTGAGCTGCAGCCAGCAGAGTTTAATGTCACCACTCTGCTACAAACAGCAGGCACATATATCAAAAAAAATATACCACAGTTAAGCTCACAGAGTTGCAGGTATTTTAGTATGATTTCTAGTGCTGAAACAAGGACTAAACATAGGCTTTCTCTTTCAGGCACATTCAAGGCATCAGGTTTTGTTAAATGACTTTGACGATTACTTTTTTTTTCATTGTAGGTGTGACAAAAATTCCACATGTAGAAGAAATTAGGACAGCAAGTCCCAGCATCACAAACTTTTATTTAGTACTTGGACAAGGATGTTAGCAGTTTTTCCAAGTCAGAAACTTGTTTTTACAGTGTTCCATAGGACATAAAGGCAACCTGGCTCACCCACCTGGCTCAAGAGTTAGGTTTTGTGGACCAGGAATAGTAATCAAACTAGAGATATTACTTATTTCTCATTTTTCCAGATTAATTATAAATAGTATGTCATTGAAAGTAAAAACCATGGAAGTGTAATATTGCTGAAGTTGCAAAAGTCAAACCTTTTGCAATTTGGCAGCACACACACACACACACACACACACACACACACACACACACACACACACACACACACACATCCACCACCCCCTCCCTCATCACTGCTCCTTGCCTTCGTACCGCCAGGGCCTCTTCTTAAAACAGATCCTGACAATGAAGTACAGCCGTTTGGGTTACAGTAACAACAAGGTCCAAGTCCCTTTGAGCTGTTTGATGTCTGCCATAGCATGGAGGATGGATTAAGACTGCAGTCCCCGGGAACAAGGCCATAAAATATCCATGTAAAAAGCCAAGAACATGTGGGGAACGCTCTAAAATGAAGCCCTGACAGCACAAAAAAAATCAAACACCGATGACAGGGGGATATTTGACTTAGTTAAAATAGCAACTCCTGACATCACTGAAGTTTCTTCCACACTACAGAGAACTAAAAAACTTTTTGCATATCTGTTTTTCTTCTCCTATGTTCTTTCAGGTGATCGATATTTTTATGTTAATAATGTGAACACTCGGGTTGAGTTCAAATCCCATCAGTGGTTTGGAGCTACTGTGCGTTCCCATGGCAACAGCATCCTGGTAAGAATGGTTCCCTGACTGTCACAAATTCTAACAAATTAACCGTTGATATGTTTTAGAGCACATTATACTCAAACAGCAGTCTCTCATTGGTATCACACTAGCATGGGGTTTTGAGGCTCCATGTGGGGTTGCTTAAACCAGATTGTAAAGATACACTGACTCCTTTGAAAATCTAATACAAAAGTAGAGTCAGGGAGCACTGAATGCAAAGCATGCAGAAGGACTTTTAGTTTGCACATGGGCATGGTGCTAACTCAGCAGAATGCAAAAAAGGAAACACCTTAGGCTATATGTCACAGTCAGCATCCTGGACTGAGGATGCATGAGGACTGCAGTTTTTTTTTCTTTTACAAAGATAAAAGTTGGCTAGTGTATAGTAGTTTAGACTTGCTCTCACAAGGTGGATATGCCATTCTTAAGCAGGGTACATGTACCAACACGTAATCTCCCAAAGTGTAGCCGGCTAACATTATGCTGCTCCTTGGCCATTAAAGAAGGTTTCCCCAGTCATGTTTCATTCATGCCTTGCACTTGCACTTCTTTTTTGAGTTTGGCCCAAAAAAATTACTCCACCCTCCAAACTATGAAATCATACAGAATATCAGCCCTGCTGGTTTCCCATCAGACTGCCTCAGCATGTTGAGAAGACTTGGAAACCTTGACAGAATTTCTGCTATGCTGGTTAAGCTATTCAGCTGTCTCTGCCTGTATTTTCCAGGCTTGCGCTCCCAGGTATTACTGGAGGACCGAACATGACACACCCTTTGCTGATGTTACAGGAACCTGCTACCTCTCTGTAGACAGCCTCAAAACCTTTGTGGAGTATGCCCCTTGTCGAACAGGTGAGTTCAGGGGATTTAAATGAGATGTGAGGGCAGACATACTTAGCCACCATTAAGTTGATAAGGGCAGTGTGTTTGCAAATTTGGTTTAATCCAGTAGATTGGAGACAGTTGGAGCAAAAACAGTCTCTGTAACACACAACTCATAGAGGTAATTAAGGTGCTTTAAAACCCTCAACATATGGTTACTGCAAATTGCTGCAAACTCAAAGTCAAAAAACACAAAGACATGATTCATGATTCATGATTCATTTTGCCAGACTTGAAACAAAAATAGGCTGAAAACAACCCGTGGACATGCGGTGGAAAAGGAAAGGTTCTAGTTTAGGATTAGTCTCGCACATTTTTAAAAAAATTGTTTACTAGCATTAGTAACAGATGGCCTGAAGTTTGCTTATGTTGAATATTCAGAATACCTTATGAAGGTGTCTGTCTATAATTTAGGTCAGCTCTTTAAACTCATCAACAGGACCACCAGGTAAAGTTTAAACTATATAGAAAGCAAATCATACATTATACCGCTTGGTATTGGAACCCACTGAAATGGATGTGGCAGCTTTTTATATTTGCTCACCCTGACGATTTGCCTTCTTTGTGTTTTCTTTTGTTTTCATCTGGAATTCAGCTCTGGGACAATAAATGACTAAAATATGTGACACATATTACACTAGAGAATGCTGCCCTCAAAAGAACAGAATATTTTGTCTTTGGTTTCATGAAACAGATAATGTATTAGTGTTTCCCATGTTTTGTTGCTGTTCACTGCAGAAAGACATGGACCTGCCGGACAGGGCTATTGTCAGGGGGGATTTAGTGCTGACTTCACTAAGGTAAGAGAAATATTGCTGGAGTTTTTGCTGGTTTCTACATAATCACATAGTCACAGTTTCTCTGTTTTGTCTGACGTAAGCAGTGGAGATTACACTGTGTACATCATACTTGCAGAGTTTGTTTTAAGCTCATGATGAAACTGGTGACACTTAGATTCCTTAGCTCTGGCTCCTGTTGTGTGTGTTACAGGATGGGAGGGTTGTGCTTGGAGGACCAGGCAGCTTTTACTGGCAAGGTGAGCTCACAGGAATGTGGAGCAGCATGGCTTTTAAGGAGATACCTTCCAATAGATTTTTTCCTTTGAGGGATCCAGAAAATCAATCCATCATCTTTGTCTGTCAATGGGCTACAATAGAACAACTCCAGAGCCAGAGTTCAAAAGTTGCATATTTTATTTTAACCCCTGATCTTTAACCCTTTGTTACCTTGTTTGTTACCTTCCATGCTATAGGTCAGCTGATCTCAGCCACCACGGAGGAGATTGTTAAGGCCTACTACCCCTCTTATTTTCTCCTGTCAGTTGCCGGGCAGATACAGACCCAACAGGTGCAGGAGAGCTATGATGACAGTTACCTGGGTGAGGACGTACACATGAGACACGTAGACTTATTAAGATAAGATGTATTGTTATTACTATGTACATGTACTACTGCTACTCCTAACAATACTGCTACAAAAACGACAAATACTACTTATGCTACTACTGCTACCACTATTGTGGGACTGCTACAGCTAATACTGCTGCTGTATGTTTTTCTACCAAGTGATCCAAGCAACATATCTCAATAGTAGAATGCCATGAAATTTGAATTGGATATTGATGGCTCCCAGAGGATAATATCTGAGAAGTTAATGAACTTTGAGCTTTTGTCTAGCACCACCATGAGACTGACATTTCTCCTTGAAAACCTTTGATTCTCTCATCACATTCATACTGCCCAGAGGATGCATTCTTTCCATTTTAGATACTTAACCTGCTGTCCACTAACATCTAACACCTATTTTGCAGGACAATATAATGTCCTGATATAGTGCCCTGTAATATTATGTTTGCATTGTTCTGTTGTGTCAGGAGAGTTTGATGGATTCCATCGGCCTCACCAGCATGAACAAAATACTAATACATGTTTGTTAGGCTTTGAAAATGTGATTTATAATGCTGTGAAAACCCTATACAATTCTTTTTTTTCTTTACATATGCTGCACCCCCAGCTAAAAATATGTTCTCTCAACTACGGTGGTGCCTCATGCAAATGAAATTTGTTTTCTATACACGCTAGGACGATGTCTTTGACATGCGTTAGCATATGTCACTGTCCAATTTTCCAGTGTTGATGCATAGTAGTAGGTAGTAGGTAGGTTTTTGTTTTTTCCTGACTACTCAATCTGCCTGTTGTGGGTGTTGCACTTAAAGGTTTGTAGGTTTGTTCTAACCACCAATACTACAAAAACAAAGAAGCAAACAAACAAAAAAACACTTTTTATGCCTTTAATAAATACTGTTACAATCATGTCTAAACTCAAATAAACTCAGGTAACTTGATAGCATGCACTGATGTTGTATCCACCACTTCCAAACTGAATAGTTTTTCTCTGTTTCCTGTTTCTGTCCTGCAGGTTACTCTGTGGCTGGTGGTGAGTTCAGTGGGGATGATGAGGAAGGTGAGGGTCATATTTACAGTACTGAGAACCAAAATGCATGGCTGAGTACAAAGTTTGTTGACTCCCCCTCAAGTCTAATAGTTGCCTACTCACTCGCTGCACATGTGATTGTGTTGTAACGGAGAGGGATTATTAGGTCTCTCAGGAAGCAAAGACATTTAGAAAAAATGATAATTTGGTAGCTGGTCACAAGGCTTATCCAACATTGCAGTTCTTAGTCATATTTTTAAATGACCCCTCCTAACCATTGCCTCTTGCTTTCTTTGTTGCAGATTTCATCACAGGAGTTCCAAAAGGACTCATGCTGTATGGTTTAGTAAGGAGTCCCCACATTTTCATTTTACACAATTTTACAGCACATGCAGTCAAAAAAAAACAAACAAAAAAAACAAACAAAAAAAACATATAAGTGAATTAATTAACATAGGAACTATGAACATATAGTACATGCAGTATAAATCAACAAAGAAAACAAACTTTAGTTGAATAGCTTAGTATCATTATGTATTTTGGCACTATGAACCACAATTTGTAATTAATAATGACTTCTGTCTGTGTGAAAATAGGTGTCCATATTAAATGGAAGGAATCTGAAGTCTCTGCTCAACTTGACAGGAGAGCAGGTATGTGCACATCTGGCTGGAGATTTTCTGTACTTTAGCCTGGCCCCCTATTTTCATATGTGGGTACACATTCAAAGTGGCATGTGTTGAAGATGAAGGAATTTGCCCTGTGGAGGGGAGGCCTATACCAGGGTCAGAGGTCTAGCTTACAGTATGCACAGCCCATGGCTTCTAAAAGCTGTAAATCAAACCCAGAAACAGCAGACCCTGGGACAGTGTTTGTGTTGTCACTGTATTGATTCAGCATGTGCTTTTTTTAAAATGGTAAGTATTAAAAGGAGGTGGCATTGCTCTGGGAGACTCTAGCTGGGCTGTTAGTCATGTGGCTTAAAATATAATCTCATATCAAACAAAATGTCACTAAGTTAGAAGCCTGGTTTAGTTTTGGGAACTTGCTTGTGGGCAAACAAATTACTCATCTGCTGTGTATTTTCATGTGTGAAATGTTTCTCATCAACCACCAACATACTTCCTTTGAAAAAAGTGCAACAGATAAGATCAGCAAACCTGCCACTAAAAGATATGCTCATATTTATTGAAGTCTATCTTGAAACAATACTGATAGGCCCATATGTACAATAAAAGGGTTATTGGTTGTTGTAATTGTTCTGTCTGACCATACTGGCTGCAAAGACATTTTTACACAAAAAAGTATCCATCACTTACACTGAAATAACTTCAGGATATTGGCAGGAGGAAGCACTATGGAAGCTAAAAATATACAAATGTAAAAAGGTGGGCATGTGAGTGTTGTTTTAAGATAAATTTTAACAAAGTGTGGACATCATAAGGAAACTGACTTGTCTTTTACTTACTGTGTAATTCAACAAGGCTTCATAGTGCATACTTTGCAACATATGACCATGCGCACATGGGAAAGCATGTGTCTGAGTGAGTGTGTGTGTTCCATGTGGGAGGTCATCAGTGACTGTTAGAGGTGTCAGTCACAGGGTGGAGGGTGCTGAGTAAACTGTTAGGTAGTGAGAGCGATCTGAGATAAACTCGACGCCAACTGACTCTGCTCTGTGGGTGAATGCTGGTCCCTCTGTGGGTGCTTGGACTGTGCTGTCAAAGTCAGCTGCAAAAACACACCAGAGGGACTTGGTGCAGGAGGACCTGTTGATTTGGTGAAATAAACTTCAAATTGTGTCATTTGATATGCCATTTAACAAAGTGTTTTTTCAAGACATTGATGCCTTTAATATTTCCTCTGCTCAGCCACATTTAATTCATATACTACACAGTGTGACATTAATGTCAGTGTCAGAGTTTTAATGTCACATGGACCAGTTTTTCAAGTTGCACCATGAACTATTTAATTAATGCCTTATTTCTGTGGATCTTTGCTTGATCTTAGCTAGCGTTGATCATGTCTGACTGTGCCTGAATGTGTGTGTGTTTTAAGATGGATTTGACCTTTGTCCTTAGCCTCAGATTGATTTATGTTGATATGAGCTGGGTTGCCTGTGCAATACAGGAAGACAACGGCAGTATTGAGTTTTGTTTTTCACAAGGGTCTCCAAACTCACTCCTGTGTAGCTACACTACAAATCACTTTGAAGTGAGAGTCACCCAAGGATGTAACATGACCCTAATTTATCATACATGGGATGAAATTAAACCGGAAAAACCTAAGCCCCATGAGTATTTTCTGAGTGAGTTTTAAAGGAGTTCGAGGCCCCAAACCTCAGACCCCCTACTACTCTTTGAGCTTACAGAAGCTCTGACTCTGAGCTCCATGAAAAGAGAGAAGAGGAGACCCCAGGGGATTGTGGGATTGAGAGATTGAAGAGGAAAGCTTCTGGGGGTGGTGATAGAAGGTACAAAAGGGAAAAGGGACATGGAGAAAGAAAATGAAAGAAAAAAAATGGATCTGTGCACCATGGTGTGATTAGAGGCTAACTGGGTCTTGTTTGTAATATTTTCCAGATGGGGTCCTACTTTGGCTACGCAGTGGCAGCAACTGACGTCAACAACGATGGGTGAGTGAATGGAGTGACAGTGACACAGATGCTTGCAAATAGATAAGAAAGTGGAGCTGAAATGGGTGAGAGAAAATGGAGAGAAGTGTAGGGACTAAAAGTGAAATGTGAGGTCACTGAAACAGAGGGCAAAAATGGGACTTTTTAGAAGCTTCCCACGCTCGTTTAGTCACCCTGTCACAGCGTGTGTCATGAAAATTTCCCGAACTTCTGTTTTTTGTAGTGTCATTCTGTGTATAGTTTCTCTCCTTGTAAAACTCTTGCCAATTTCACTTCTCCAACCCTGGTGGACACACCCATGAGAACTTTTTCTGGTTTTGTTTTTAAAGTTCTAGAGTAACCCCCCCCCTTTTTTAAATCATCTTTTTATCCTTTTGAACTCATTCAAAGTATATGCATTGCATTAATTTAAATTATATTTGATTTGAAAATGCTTGCCGGTAATTGTACCTTATATGCTGTTATTTAGCTTTTTTATACTGGTAATAATATTTTGTATCATTGAGTTAGAGGGACAGACATGAATGACCCATCATTCCAGTCACCACAAATTACAGTAGATCCATTTCTCTTCAAGGAGTTCAAGTTGAATAATCAAAATATTTTTTATATTTTATAACATGTGACGAGTGATAAATGAACAATTAACCCCGGGATACAGGACTAGAAAAAAAAATCTTTTCAATGTGTCTTTGAGGGAGGATATTAAAAGGGGGAAACTGTTAAAGGGTTAATTTAGGGTAAATTGCCAAATAATACACTTTGGCCTTAAATCCAGTTGAGATATCTCTTCTCCTTCTGTCTTTATCCACATTATTTTGTTCCGGTCTTTGCTTGTCTCCGCAGTCTGGATGACCTGGTGGTGGGAGCTCCAATGTTCATGCGTCGAGGGTCCAGTGGGCGTCTAGAAGAACTGGGCAAGGTATACGTGTACCTCCAGAAGGGCCCTTTGCTGCTGGAGGCAAGCCAGTCCCACCTCCTCGGTCAGCAGGCTTTCAGTCGGTTTGGCACCTCACTGGCTCCGCTGGGTGATCTCAACCAAGATGGATTCAATGGTACTTGTGTTGCATACAGCATGAGTTAAATGTTGGATAGCAGTGACATTAATTGGACAATGGTGATTTTTATTTTGTTTGTATATCATCATTTAATGATTCAACATTTTTTCTGAACTTTGTATGAGTAGTTGATATGACAAGAAAAGTGCTATATGAATGCAGTCCATTTAGTATTTACCATTTATATAAAGTAATGTATCCCAAACACTCTTATACTACTGACTAGGTGAGGCTAATTTGCTTTAAGAGTGGAAAGTTTCATCAGTTTAGGCTCAGTTTTAATGGGCCATGATGGTTTTTGGCCGCAACATTATCATTTACTGGTTTCACCCACTCATATTTGAGGATTTGTTGCCTTGCCTAATAAGATTAATCTGTCAAGAAAATAATAGGTATTTGCAGTACTAATTAATTTTGTAATCTATAACAAACGTATGGTTTGTCAGAAAATTGTGAAAAATTGTGTCATAGTTTATCATTTACTGGTCCACAATGGCATCTTTAGATTGCTTGTTTTGTTTGATCCTGAGAATTCAACTGAAAAATATTTATCTCGCACTGATATAAAGCTGGGAAAAACAAATCCTGACATTTGAAAAGTTGAAACTAGTAAATGGTTTGCTGATCAAGATGGTCAACTGAGTGATTTAATGTTTCGGCAACAAACTAAACTAAGACTAGCTCAGATACTGTTCCAATGTGAAAAACTGTTTGGCAGCACCAACTGGATTACTGGAAGAGTCAGCATTCTATTCAATCAAGATTCAGCCAAGTCTAATGAAGTAAATCACCACTGGCCCAGGAAGAAACTTGACTCTTTCAGTAACTGTTTATTGTGTTCTGTGCTCACTGTAAGCTACTCTGAATGTACATACATACATGAGCTTGTATATGAAAATTTTGAGAAAACATAAGATTCTTCACACAGTGTTTTGCTGCTGTTTGCAATCAGACATGGCCATTGGCTGTCCCTATGGAGGTGAAGACCAGCAGGGATTGGTTCTCATTTATAACGGTCATGCTGGAGGACTTCTGGACATGCCCACTCAGACTCTCTCTGGTCAATGGGCTTCCAACTCTTTCCCAGCCAGTTTTGGCTTTGCTATGCGAGGCAACCGAGATCTGGATCAAAATGGCTACCCAGGTACCCCAGAAAACAGTTCACTACCAGATTTCACAGAGCATTATCTTTCATCTTCTTGTTTGATATCTCACTCACTATCTCACTTTTGCTCCTTGCAGATCTGATTGTCGGTGCTTTTGGGGTAGATAAAGCAGTGCTATACAGGTATGTTAATGCTTTCAGCAGTGTAAAGATAGATGTATAAATAGATTAATAAAGATAAATAAACTGTTTTGTTTATTCTTACTCTTCCGTGGTCTGTGTCTTCAATCAGGGCTCGGCCAATAGTGAGCGCCAGCGCATCTCTCACAGTACAGCCGACCATGTTCAACCAAGAGGAGAAGACTTGTAGGCTGAACACTAGCAATGAAACCACTGATGTGTCTTGGTAATGTTCTGTTCCATAATAGGAAGATTATACACTGTTTGATCCAATACACAATATTTGTCACTGTAGTGTATGTATCTTTAATGGTTGAACAAAAAGCTTAAGGGTTTAAGGGTGGTTAATGAACTCTCCGACAGAATAACAGAACATGGAAAGTCCTGCAAATGTTATGTAACGAACATCTTAGTTTCAATCTCAGCTTTCTAAACTTTTCCTCACGAGAAAGTCAAATGACTTCATGTTTGCCAGTTTCCTGTCCAAGCTGCTCTAAACTACACACTCAGTATTCTTAGATCCAGTGAATAAAAGGGAAAATACGCTCCACTTTCAGTCTCAATGAAGCTCTTTCCACCAGCTCAGTTTAACCATCATATTAAATGTGGAACATTTTTAGACTACTGTGGCAGGCATTTGCCAAACTGGCTGGTGTTTTGGTATCTGCCCAGTAGGTTGATACAAGGAAGTCTTGTTTTTGTATTTATTGGTGTTTTTGTTGCCTTGGAAACAGAGAAGAGGAAGTGGGAGAAAGGTGGAGTAGTTATATGGAAAGATGAAAAGGTGGAGAGGGAGCAGAGTGGAGTCTTGCACTTTAAAAAGGCTGGAAAAGGGTTGTAACTACTTCTAGAAATGAGTCAGATATTGTTTGAGATTAGATTTTCTCAAGCATTAGATACTTTAAAGTTGTAATAAATAAGATTTCCATTCCTGTTTTGATTTGGCGACACCCATGGTACCAGCCTGTGTGGTTTAATAGGACAGCTAGTTTTCTCTGAAATATGACAAAAGAGCAACAGCTGTATATGTTTGAATTTACTGTTATTATCCACTGACCCCCCCACTGATAGATGCATTTCTCATGAATGACTGCGGTCAGCGGCAAGTCAAGAGACAAACCTTGTTGGCTTTTTCTCGTGTTTTGCCAGTCAAATGTTGTTAATGTGAAACAGTGGCAGTAGGATGTCCACTTAGCATTAGCAGTAACTTAGTGCAGTTCTGACATGATGTAAAGAGTGAGCAGAAAACAGTGGGGCTGAAATCTGTGAGATAAAATTACACTAAATAACATTTATACATTGTTTCCCTGTGGATCCCTGATTCTGAATTGATAGGAGGAATGGTGGACTTTGCCACTAGCTATAAAATCTACTATACCGAATGATCATTTCTGAATGGAAATACACTGAATGAACATTGCAACCATAAACAGTATAAAAAAATAAGGTTTCATGAAACTCATTTGAATAATATGTGGAAGTGCCCCAAATCAGTGTAAACACATCTCTGTAAGCTCATTGTGCATATATGTTAACTTCTTTTTTTCATATTTTTGTCTGTGTTCAACCTCCAGTGTCAGCATCACTTTCTGCTTGCTGGCTAATGGGAAGCACCTTCCCTCTCATCTAGGTGAGGCACACACACACAGACACACACACATACCATACACACACACACACACACACACACACACACACACACACACACGCACACACACAGATGGTCCCTATTACCTTGCTTTCTTTGTGTAGCCACAAGTATTCTGGACCTCACTGTGGTCAATTTGGCAGTTAAGATCAAGATAAAAGAACAATCATGTAAATACAGGGTAACTTGGTGGGCTCTTGCAGTTTAGAAAAGTGTGCGTGTGTTTATTTTAAGTGCGCGTGTGTGTTGTCTGTGTTCTCTGCATAGTTGTTGTCATGTGGGCTGCAGCAATGTCCTCTGTGTATTTCCCTATACTCTATGGAAAAGAAAATAGCACATACAGATAATTTACCATAATAATGTTTACAACTGCATGTGTGTGTATGTGGTGAGGCATGTGTATAGTATATCTGCGCAAATGTGTTTGTGTGCCTATGCATACACTGACATGCATTCTTGTTGTTGTACAGTCACACAGATGTATAGATGCATATTCACTGTGTGTCTTTCTATGTGTGTATTTTCAAGGCTTTGTGGTGGAGGTTCAGTTAGACAGTATGAAGCAAAACCAGAAAGAATCCACGAGGAGGACCCTGTTCCTGGACAGTCAGCAGCCAAGTCTGGTGAAGACATTCAATCTTGCCAACGGAGAGCGCTTGTGCCATGACACCATGATATATCTGCGGGTCAGTCACATTAGCTGTGTTTACACCTCAGTGTCAAGCAGACTGATAGAACTGGTGCATATAACAAAATGCTTTTATGTATATTTTTATTAGGTAGACAAGAATAAATAAATACGATAACAAGATGCTAGCAGCTCTGTGAGTGTGTTGAGAGTGTTTGTGAGTGTGTGCTGTACTTTGGCACTGTGATGCTTTGAACTAAATGCTAACATCAGCATTGCAACACACTCATGATAACAATTCTAACATGCTGACGTCAGGAAAGTCTCTGTTATACAGTAATCAGGTATAATGTTTACCATTGTGTATCTGTATTAGTTTAGCGCTAAGCACAAAGTAGGCCTACTGAACCTGATGAGAACTCCATTTTGCAGATATTTGATCATAAGTAGTGGACAACTTCCAATTTTGACCTGATGATGGAGCAACATGAAAGTTAAGGGATCACTGTCATAATTAGAAATAATCCTGAGGGGAACCCTAATATTTGAACCAAATTTCATGGCAAGCCATCCAAAAGTTGTTGATAAGTGTCACTATAAACCCACAAAGTCAACCCTTGTGGTGGCATTAGAGGAAAAGTCAGGGGATCACTGAAGTAGGTAGGATTCCTTCTGTGGGGACCATAAACATCTGCAGCAAATGTTGCTGCAGTTCATCCAAAAGCTGTTCAGAAGTTTTAGTTTGAACCAAAAGTTGCTGCCAGCCGCGATTGCTGCCAGCGTGGCTAAAAACACAAAGTGTACAATGGAAAAAGCAGTGCAAGCTATTTTTGTGGGGAATTTCTTTTGTTATTGTACAACTGGGCTAATGGTGCCATGAGGAGTTTTTGACTACTAGTAACACCATGGAGTAATGTTTTGATAAGTGGGTCTGCTCTCTTTGCTATCTTGTTTGCAGGCACACACATGGACATGTAAGGCAGGGTAGAAGAAGACTGCTACCTGATATAGACACTGATAAAGAATGGTTTTAAAATAGTCACATAATCAGGTTTGCAAATGTTTTATGAGGAAGCACATGCACTTAAGATACTTGTCAGGGGTCATGGATATACACAGCGTGTTTTGGTGAGAAACAGTGACGGTAAACATAACCTGTGTTGTTTATAAGAAAACTCTCATGGGTGCCTTTAAGTTTGGATTGTTTGTAAGGCTAGCGTCTATCTGCTTGGAACCCATCATGCAGCTGTTTCCAGATGACTGCTCGTGTCACTGTAGAAACAGTGCACATGAGCATTCAAAACTATGATTATAAGCACCAGGTTGTAAATAAACTTTCTCCTTTAATTTTAGTCATATTTCATGCTGTCATCTGCAGCTGAAAAACAAAGACAGATAATTTACAAACATAAAAGTATTGTGCACAGGCCAATCATCTCAAGCCTATGCCTTTTATATCTTTCACAAATTTCCTGGTTCTTAATCTTGTGCCAGAGCCCTGCTGGTTTTCATTCGAGCCGTTTAATCAGAGACTGTTTTGCACCTGCAGCACCAGGTGAATGTAATTAACTCACTGGTAGAACAGAGGTTAAAGTCATTTCCTGATGGACAGAGTTTGAAGTTTCTGTTTGAAGTGCTATTTGTGGTGAAACTACTACAGTACCAATCTTCTTGTCACTCAATGGTGACCTGATCAAAGTTAATGTCTGACAAAAACACTGAAGTCATAGGTGTAGATGTTCACTGTAAGGGGATAATGATCAGAGCACTTTGCTCTTTGACAGGATAAGAGATGGTTTGAGTAGAAATCTGTCAGTCCACACATATCTGTCTGTACACTATTTCTTACATGTTCTCTTTCTTTAATGGGGCCACATCATTGTGGTTGGTCTAATAGAATTCATGTCACATCTTAGAGAAACCTAAAACAGACTACATATTCCATTTAAGCCAACAGTTACTGCAACAGCTGCTTTAGATTTCATATAGTGTGACAATGTCTTACTTTTACTTGGAACAGGGTTTCACAATAATCTTGCCCGGAGGATGTCTACACTGATGACAAATTTCTAACCATCTTAGATTTTCTGCACCTCAGTTGAAGAATCAGCTTATTTCAGAATACTGAAAACTGAAGAAAACAGCACACCAGATGGAAATTTATCAATCCATGGAGACAGCACATGGATTTGTGTCATTAACATCAGTAACTCAGACACTTGCATCTTGTTGTTGCAGGGTGAAGAGGAGTTTCGGGATAAACTCTCTCCCATTTACGTCAGTCTCAACTTCAGTCTGGATCCTCATTCCGCAGTGCCCCAGCATGGCCTCAGACCAATCCTGAATTATCAGACAGAACAGCTGATAGAGCAGAAGGTAAGTGTAATGATATAAATTAACTCACGAAACTATAGCCACATTAAAGGCCAGTAACCTTGCACTGTACCCTCCCTGCCCTCCAGCACTCTGCTGTGATATCTGTTGTGATGTAGCACCAAAAACAATAGATATCAATCTAGCAAACCAATCTAATTTTTGACTGATGTTCAATTGGTTATTTTTAGGAGAACACTAAGACTAAGAATAACAGCCTCCGTGTAGCCTGAGAGGTGAAACACAGGGCAAAATACTCCACAAAGTAGTCCACTGCTGGTTGCTAAGTATCAATTACTGAGCTCATAGAGACACCTGAAAGTGACCTAGATACAAATCAACAGTTGTATCAACTCATATCTCCTTTTTATCTGGATGTTGGCAGCCAGAGAATACAAATTCTGTTTAGAGAGATTTTAGTGAGTACGTTAAACTGAAACATAAAGAGTCAGGGAAAAAAAAGGAGTTTGGAAAGTGAGTGGAACATGCCCCCCTCATCCCCAGTGGAAATTATCCCGGTTGATCCACAGTGTTGGATCAACATCAAAATTTGCAATGACAAATATTTCCATTCCTCTAGTAGACACTATTTTTACCTTCTCGGATCCTGGAAGACTTGTAAACTGGACAGCATGATGTGTTACTGTGACAAGTAGCAAATGTTACCTTAGCTACCTTCACTATTACCTTAGCTGTGGCATAACTGCTTATTTAACAGTGATTTCAATGAGATAGCTTATTTCCTGTTCTTGTAATGTTTGAAAACATAAATATAATGCTGCAGTGCAATGAAAATGTTGCCTGATTTTCATTCAGTCAGTCAGTTTGTGGAAAGTCAGAAGAGCAGCTAAGGAATATTGTGATACCGATTAATAATTTTTGTCATTTTTCAAGCAATAATGCCAAAGACTCTGGATCCAGCTTCTCAAATGTGGTTTTGGTGCTTTTCTCTGTCAACTGAAACCTGAATGAACATCTTAAAGCAATTTGAATACATACAAGCAGCATATAAGCAATTTAAATACGTTTCCTTGGGGACATTATATTTGGTATTTTCCACTCTTTTCTGACATTTAGTAGACACATACATTACTTGTGAAAATAATTAGTAAATTAAAGCAATAATGTAAATAATCACTAGTTCCCTAAATTTCCAATCTGGAAATCCTTAAAGAATTGCTGTGTTTCAGTTCTCCTTCGAGGTTGAAATCTCCAAGAATACAAAATGTATTTCTGTTTAGAGTGATGACGTGCATCTGTACCACACTTAACATCTAGACCGCACCACTTATATGGCCACACGCCTTGCATTTTACGAACTAAACAGATGGTCACCACAACCATTACCAGTGGATAGAGAGCAGAACAGATGGCTTGATGAATATTTTCACAAAACTTTACCAAACAATCTACAATCATGTACAAGTGGTTCTTATGTATACAGTGGTTCTCTGTACTATATGTGTTTAACTTTACTCTCCCTACCACAGCACATCTTCCACTGTTTACATTTTGCATGCAGGGCATTTATTTGAAAGGCGAAGACGGAGGTTACGGGCCGCCATTTTAAAACTGACATCAAATGTAAGGGCCCTCTATAATGTTGAACCCCATTTAGTTAGAGGTTGAGGGTCAGGCCTGATAGAGCAAGAGCTGATTACAGCACTCTGGTTTCCTTTGGTGTTTTTTTTTCCTATATGAAGAGTTGGAAAGTTTATGGAGGACTGGCGAGTCATGGCTCTGCAAAAACACAGAGGGAGGACTGACAGCTCCGTTTGGGTGGGGCGGTGCTCAGCTCTCAAACATCTGGTTGTGGTTTGTTTATGTATGTTGTCAGTGGTCTCCTCCACCAAAGCAAGAGCCAGAGTCTGAAAACGTGCACATGTTTATGTGAGTGATATAAGGTAAAGTGAGTATGTGATGTGGGTGTGTGAGTGCGTATGCCATGTGCTTGTAACTTTTTTTTTATTTTTACCGAATACACTGACTTTTTTTTTTCCCAACCCATAAACCTTCTCCTTATGTGAAAGGAATCAGCAGACTTTCTACTGATCACCTTCCCCCACAACGTCCCATCCATTCCCTACCCCCCGGCACAATTTTAAATGTGGACTTTTTCTATTTGTATGTTCCCAGATTTTCAACACAGGAACCACACAGTTAATATGAATATAATTTAATAGAGAAGGGTATCAGCCTTCGAAGAATATAAGAATCATGTTAATGGGAGTCTTAGTACTATCAAAAAATGTATTAATAATGTAACCCAAAAGTTATTCATGAATTTCACACCCTATTATTATCTTTACCACTCTATTAGTCTTTGTTGTAATACAGTTTGAAGATTCTAAGCTTTGGAACTATTTCCCATGATACTTATGATGATCTGTGTCTGAAATCATTGATAGCAAAAATGTCTCCTTCATTCACTATTCTATATATAATAGCCATAAAATGGTTCACTCAATAGTGAGCAGGAAAATTGAGATTTGGACACTTACTAATCATCAGCATTTTGCATCATTACAGACAACTGTAGAGTCACACAATGTTAATTTTTGCATCTGTAAAATGCAAAGCATTGCATTGTGTTGTCCAAGCCATGAAACTCTACTTTTTACATTGCCACACTCAAACGGTGGACAGGAAAAGCTGTGCACTACATAGTAAACAGAGCGATTTTTGACACAGCTAATGAATTACACTGTGGACTACAGCTTGCTTGTTTAAATTTTGGCAAATTAGCGCCATCTAAAGTATGTCAGGTTAGCTATTAGCAGTCCTTGTTTCCAGTGTTTGTGCATGCGACAACCATTATTGCATGGTTGTCGCATGCACTACCTTAATTGCCTCCATGAGCTGTGTTGCACAGCTGCTGCTTCTGTTGCAGCTGTTGACCATATTGATATATGTGCCAAATCAGCAAACCAGACCACAATAACTAATTTCCTGATGTTTTTAGAACATGTACCCATCCCCTCAATCTCATGCAGTATCTGCCTCATGCATAGACTGTAAATAAATATATACATATATTTTTATTTGCAGTTTATATGTATCTTCATATATAGTATATTATATATATATAATATATGGCCTCATGTCTCTCTCTCCTCCCCACATGTAATTCTTCCCTACTCCTTGATATGCAGGCCTCACAGTGTAAGAAAACGTGCACATGTGTGAGTGCCTCTTGTTCATGCTAACATTTCAGTTCACATGTTGAGTAATGCTAGGGTCCATGCTAACAATTTAGCATACACTATGGCGAGTGACACAATACTTGTGTTGTTCAGCCTTGCTGCTCTGTCTCTCCAATCAAAAGCATGCATGTAAATGGAGTGGATTTGACTGCCTTCTACAGGACAGAGTCCTGTAGATTTATATATGTACATTTCAGTGGTGAGAGGGATTAAGGGGAATGAATCACAGCTAAAAATTCTTATTTTGTTGTTATGTTAACCTTTTACATCAGGGGCGGCTGTGACTTAGGAGGTAGAGCAGTCACCCACCAATCAGAAGGTCGGTGGTTCGATTCCCGGGTCCTCCAGTCCGCATGCCAAAGTATCATTGGGCAAGATACTGAGAGAGTTAGAAAGCACTAATGTATAGAACAAGTGCTGTATGAATGGGGTGAACGTGAAGTGTGAAGCGCTGTGAGTGGTCGAAATCTAGAAAAGTGCTATATAAGTACAGTCCATTTACTTTTATATTGTGGCAGTGATGTAACAGTTCATTATAGTGTATTTCATGTTGGCCACAATCCTGACGACACCAACAGTGAAAGCTGTATTACTTAAAATTTTTACTATGTCACACTCCATTATTAGCACTATTAATGGTTTCTCACTAATAGCAATGTCATGTGTTTATGCTCTGTAATTGTTTAAATTAGTTTTTATTGTTATTGGTGGAGTCCGCCTTTCTGCACTGAATTCAAATTGCATAACCTCTATCTCTGATGATTTTCTTGTGATTTCAAATTACTATGATTAGTCTTTTCCCATGATTCCTAGGATCTCTTGCCATGATTGTGGTTTAATTTAAACAAAAAATACCTGTGAACAATACAGAATAGAATGACAGAATCATTTTCTGATGTAAGTCTGTTATATTTGACGGCTGATTACTATCTTTAAAGTCCAACCATAGAGAAAGAGGTTCAGATATTCAGCTTTTGAAAGGTGTTGATACAACTTCCTGATGATTTTTGTAAAATGTACTTTATGGTGCTGTTGAACTGTATTGTATTATACTAAGAAGTGTTTCTATTATTTAGCATATCCTCACTGATATAAATGGATTGGACACAAATAGAATTTGATAAAACCATTCCCATGTATTTAACTAGTGCTATAATTACACTAAGTATGATTTTGATGTCTGTATTTTCATCACTTTTCACCTTTAAGGTGACCAAAAAGGCAACACGTCTATTCCTTTATGAGCTGGAGGGAAACATAGGTCAAATGGGTCAAAGGTATGGAAAGATGAAGAGATGAAAGTGAAAAAAGGTTATAAGGAGGGGGAGATAAGTTGGGACTCATCACTTTATCTCAGTAAGCCCATTACACAGTGTGTGTGCTCTTGTCTGTTTGGTGTTGAATGACCGATACCTCTTGAGTCCTGAATGAATGTAAAACGAGGGACTTGAATGAGGAATCTCCTCTGAAAAGCTGTTAACTATTGCCAGGCTGATTCTTTGCTCTCTGTAGCCCTCCATAGCATTTTTTTGGAATCTAATCTTTTCCATATGTTGGAGAGATGAGGCCATGGCAACAATGACAGTATGGAGCTACATGGGAGACAGAAGAGAGAGAATAAAGCAAAAAGTTCAAGGGACACACTAGAAAAGACAATACCGTCAAATCAAATCACATTTATTTTTTACTGTGGTTTTTACCAAGTCATCTGTCATGTAAGACTAAGGAGGATATTAAGCCCAATTCTGTTTTAAATGCAAGATTTTCACTCTTTTTGATTGAGGCATTTCCACAAAAATGTAATACTTGTTTAGAGATCCTTTCATCCTCTTAGACCTTTGCCATGTTTCTCTGTTCTTCCCTTTCTTCTTTCCCACATGTAAAGTACATATTACTTCTGTTTGGCAAACATGAAAGGGTACGCCTCTCACACAATGTCTTGGCATCTGGTTGTTACAAATATTGTTATAGTTTTGCGCATATATAGAGGATATGTATAGTCTATATCCTCTCTTATCCTTTCATTAAGTCATGAATCTAGTGTGCTGGCCTCTGTAAACATCCTCTTCCTTCAAAGCTTTACTCTCTCCATATCTCTGGACTCTGTTCCCTGGGTACCTCTCTCTCTTTCACCCATCCCTCACTCCTCCCTCTGCCCCCATTTATCTCTGTTCTTCTCTCTTTCTCAGGCCCAGATTCAACTCGACTGTGGAGATGACAACATCTGTGTCCCTGACCTCAAACTGGCTGTTAATGGGTGAGAGGAAATCACCTTTGTATTACTTTACCTGATTCAACAAACAAAACTTAAAACCCCCAGCTATGCAGTGCTAATTTGCCACAGACAATGTGTCTGATGGGTCATTCATCTGATACATTTCAAATGATGCATTTTATGTTTCTGGTTACTCTGGTGGGAAAACAAGAAGAAAGCATAGTTAGCCTAAGCAGCAGTTGCCATCTTGGCTGAACAAAGTTATAAAAAGGAAATTGACTGACAGTGGCCTCTCTTCTATACTGGGTTCCAGGAAATCAGAGCCAACAACTGAAGTGACTAATTAAATCATGAATAGTCTGGAGGTTCCAATGAGGAGAACTTTATTGCTGAATAAAGTCTTGATGGGATGTGTAGGAAGACGCTTTTGTGTGTGTGTGTGTAGGTCAACAAGCTGTAAACTTAATATTGACATAAAATTGACATGGCTAACATGTTAACAAACATTTGTGCATTGAGCAGATACAGAACAACTACAGCTGTAGGTCCAATAATTCATATTCCTTTTAGCTCTGTTTTGCTTTCCATCAACACCTAAGGGAAATACCTGTCTCTTAAGCTGTAAAAAAATTCCCCTATGTTCTCTAGCTAGTTGCTGACTGAATCAGCCTAATGTTTTTTTGCTGGGAAGGTAGCATATTTAGAGTCAAAAACAGCTGCCTGCTGCAGCTGAAGTGAGGTTGATGAGAGCAGTGAGAGTCAACCAAAACAGTTAAGTTGTGATGAAACCAAAACAATGAGCTGAAAGGAGCTAAAATGATCCATAGAGCTGTGGGTTAATCACAACAAGTGACCTATTCCACATATAAGCATTTAATCCATGGTTAATATAAATTGCAGTACAGTACAGCACAGCAGTGAGAGCTTGGAAGCAGGGTATGACGTGCAGCAAAGGACCACAGGCCAGAACCAAACCATGGCAGTTGCAATCATATGGTATGCACCAGAACTATTAGGCAATCAGGATGCCCAAGTTATTCATTATTTTAAACATCTCATCAGTATGTGACATTGCACAATGTGCAGTTCCCCTCAAGGACACACACATACACACTTGTGTCTTGGTGGAGAGAAACTCAAAGTAAAAATCACCTTCTCTTCTTGCAAGGAGACTACAGGATACCCTCAAACTCAGGGTAAGTCTCCCCACTGAGTTAACTAGTGACAGAGAGGAGTTGTTGCTATGGTTACTTGCAGACAAGACAGTGAGTTTGGTGAAAACTGATGTAAGCGAAAGAACTTATGAATTATGTACAGAAGAATAAACATGATTTTCTGACTCAGATAAAAGACACACATGATAAGATGTTGTTTACAGCTCATAACATTCCTACATTGGAATACAGATAGAGAGGAAAGATTCCTGACTCTTGGCACAATCACTTATTGTTGTTAATTAATCATGTATCCTTGTTTGTGCATGGTCGTCAGCTAAAGGTTTGGCAATGTCTTAGTCCATTCACAAAGCGAACACACACATCTCTCCTCCCGCCTAGCCAGCTCTGTTTTTTATTACATGATCATGTGATTTCTCTTAGCTGCAGAAATACACTCAGTGCAAAAAGTTTCCCATGAAAACTGAAAGGTCTGAATTTGTATTTGCCACAGGACCAAATGATTCAGCACTTTCACTAAACAGAATTGCCCTTCACTGATAGGCTATAAGACACAGCATTTTTGTCTGGCTCGTCAAGAATTTGCAAACAGTGGGGATGTTTAACATTCACAGCCCAGAGGTCTGTCACTGGTGTTTTGGTTGTATGCTCTGGCTTCAATTACTCTTTTATGAGCTTTATGATTCATGGTTATATTTTCCCAACAAATGAAACTGTAGTTTAACATCTCAACTATACGCTGCAGACCTCTGTCTGTTCTCAGCATCTGCTCACTGCTGGTGTTAGGGTATCAGTGCTGCTTCCTCTGCATTTGCTAAACTTTCCCGAGCTTAATTAAAATCATCTGGTGGTTGTCTTACCTAGCGTGGGGTCACTGCGTCCAGACCCTCTAAAGAGAGGGGGCGGAGGAAGTGGGGAATGAAAGAAGAACCCTGATTCTGACCCTTAACCAGACTCCTTTCTCTGCTTTCTGCTCAGTAGAAACATGAATTTACTACCACAAAGTGTAGCTGCTGGGGGAGGGCTGGAACTGGGGGGTGTCGAGAGGATTTATCACTACACTGAAAGCGTGTTTGCACACAGGGGCGTCACTGTGAACATGCAGAATAAGGTGGGGGTTGGTTTCCTGAGACAAATCACAGTGATCAGATTTGGGTCATTTCCCAGGTCGGTCATGGAGACATATGCAGGACAAAAAGGCCTTTGGGGACTGTCTAAAACACAGATGCATTGTCTGGAAAGACTTCATGTCCCTGCTTTTCATTACATTTTACAATCACTTCTTGAGCATTTTGATCATACCCTACACCAACTCCCTTAAAATGGACTCAGCAACAGAGATATCACAAACTGTGCCTGCATATAGAAGCTGTAAATGGAGGGTGATGTTTTTGGTCATTTTAATTACCATAGGTAAATGGGGTTTTCAAGATCGACAAAAAAATGTCATGGGAAATACTTTAAAAAAACATTAAGACTAAGAGTCAGCGTCAGCATGCTAACATACTTGCAATGTCAATGCTAATACGCTGATGTTTAGAACTTATATGTACTATGTTCACCCTCTCAGTTTAGCGTGTTAGCATGCTACCATTAATTAGCACTATACGCAAAGTATAGCAGAGGCTAATGGGCATGTCATTAGTTTTGTGGGTATTTGGTCATAAAGTAGTGGACTTTTTTCCAGGATAATGAAAACTTAAGGGATCATTAATACAATTCATCCTGAAGGATACAGTTCTGCACCAAATTTCTTTCCAAACCATCCAATAGTTATATAAATATATAAATAATATAAGAAATATATAAATATTTCTAGTTGATATATGAACCTCATGGTGGCCCTATAGGCAATGTCAGAGGATCACTGAAGTCAGGACCATCTCTCTAAAGCCATGGATGGCTGTAAAAGATTCCATTCTTTTGCAGTGTTACTCTTTATATTGATTTCTTAATACTTTTTATTTAATTTGGATTTAATTTCCTCAACTCCCACAGAGCATTTTTGTGTCTTTCAGCTCATTGTTTTGTTATTATGGCCTGTGGCCTGTGTCATCAGTGTTTATTTCCAGCTGCAGCAGACACTTGTTTTTGGCAATAAAGCTCTTAAAACCCCTCGGTACACTCCCTTTCCAGCACCAGAAAGCAGACAGACACAGTTAATGAGTAGCTGGTGGTGATTATAGTGGAGCAAATATGACGATCTGTCTCAAAATTAAAATTATTGATCTATAAAATTAATATTCAGTATGATATACACCCAAGTGGTTAAAATTTATAATAAAATACTGCTGAATTCTTTATTCATTCTTAGAATATTAAACTTGAAGTATCCTGATGATGTTTTTCTCCTTATTCAGTGACAGAACTGAGGTGTACTTGGGTGATGAAAACTCCTTGAGTCTGACGTTCAATGCCAGGAATGAGGGAGAGGGAGGGGCATATGAGACTGAGCTGTATGTGGTACTTCCTCCAGAGGCAGACTACAGTGGAATAGCACGGAACAATGTGGTGAGGAGGACAACTATTATTATTATTATTACTGTTATTAATATCGATCCATACAGGGTGCCTCTCTCCCAGTGACAGTTGGGATAGGCTCCAGCCATCCATATGGATATATATATATATGTGTGTGTGTGTGTGTGTGTGTGTGTGTATATATATGACATATATGATTATTTAAATTGTATTTTTTTATTTCCTTTCCAGAGCTTGACCCAGCTGACATGCAGCTACGAGACAGAAAATCAGACCCGGTATCTCGTGTGTGATCTGGGGAACCCCATGAAGCCTGGTACCAGTGTAAGAGCCAACACTCACATGCTGCTTTTGGCCCTTTTCTGTTTTTGTGTCTCAGTACAATTAACTAAATGACAAGGCCATTTTTAGATCTGATTAGGTGTGGAGGAACTTAGAAAGTATTTAATTTTTTTTAATAATTAATTTTTCATATTCTGTGGGTCATTTCCCAGTTATGGGCTGGCCTTCGGTTCACTGTGCCCAGACTAAAGGATACTCACAGCACTGTACAGTTTGAGCTCCAAATACGAAGGTAGGTCAGTGGTAAATTTTTTAAAAATTTTATTTTCATTTTTAAATGTCTTTAAATTCAGTTTCAGATTGCATTTAGTGAGTAATTATTAAATCAATGTTTGTGACAGTTTTAAAGTCCAATAATAGTAATTTTAAAATCTGGTGACATTCAGTTTTGAACAGTAGTCTTACATGAACAAATGTTTCTGAAATAGTTAATGTTTTGCCTTTCCTTTGTGTCTGTTGCAGTAAAAATGCAAATAACTCTGAGAGTGAGGTAGTGTTGTATGAGTTGGAGGTGGCTGCGATGGCTGATGTCATTCTGCAAGGGTGAGGCTTCATTGCTGACTCTACCACTACATCATTACATTACTATTATATATTCCTGCCGACATAACTGCTAAAACTCTGTGTTTGTGTCTGTTGCAGTGTTTCTCGACCAGACAAAGTCATCTTTCCCCCTCCCAACTGGACTGTTCATCAGAGTCTGAGGGAAGAGCAGGACGTCGGCCCCGAGCTTCAGCACGTCTATGAGGTATGCCATGATTTCTTACAAACCATGCTTTGAGGTTTAATGTATTTGCACAATTCTTACTGCTTTCCCATGTCTGTTTATTTGCAGTGATGTTTTGCCTCTAAGGCTCTTAAATGTTTTTTTAATTTAGGAATTTTTACGTCCGATGGTACATTGATTGAAAGGGTGTCCTCCTATAAGTACTTGGGAATATGGTTTGATGAAAAGCTTTCATTTAATGTACATATTTCTAATTTAGTTAAGAAACTCAAAATGAAGATTAATAAATTATGCTTTACACTCTCTGTTTTACATTTGGCCAGCTAACATTAGCTGCTGTTGTTAGCACTGTCTCCTCACTTTGATTCTGAGTAATAAACCAAGTTTACAATCCCATCTAGTTAAGAAGGTAGCATGTACAGCTTTGTTAAGCTCATATACTGTAATTTTTAAAAAATGTGTGTGTATGTACACTGTTTTAAATGCCTGGAACAAAAAGGAGAATGAGTATTAAACTTTGTTATGTGGAATTTCAAATAAATGCTAATGCCCTGGGTCACACATAAAATCTATCATAGGTGGAATGTAGCTGTCTCGCGTGAAGATTTACTTCACCCCAAGAAGCCTTTTGTGTTTCTTAAGTAGGTTTAAGTAGAAACAGCATCTTAGTTCAAACTCACTCTCTCTCTTTCAGTTGGTAAATAATGGTCCCAGTGTGGTCAGCCAGTCAACATTAGAGATGAGATGTCCTCTGAGGGGACACGGCCATGAGCTGCTCTATCCAGTGGAGGTGGTCACTGAGGGGCCGCTGACCTGCTCCTCCAAAACAACTGTTAATGCACTGAAACTCAAGGTGAGGACACACACTCAAACACACACAACAGCTTGATTGGAACGGCAAGGTTTTACCGTTGTTCTATTATTGTCCCTGAGAATTGGATTATCTTTGTTAATGACTCTGTCAATGTCTTTACGTATGCAGCTCCAGCCTCCAGCAGCACAGGGTCCCACGTCACTGAAATCCAACACTGAGCACCACATCCAGAGAAGGGAGGTGACCAAAGATCCTCTAGCTGAACAAGGAAACCTGGTGAGACATCATGGAATAGATAGAAAATCCACTTGTAGCATCTTTAATGCTGCTCCTTATGTACGCATCAACGAACATATAGAAATGACACTGGCTACTTTAAAAGAGTACTTCTACTTGGGCCAATGTTTTAAAAAAGGATCAAATAGATGATCAAATAGATAGTATTTTGTATTCCATTGTTCATTCCATTCTTCCCTGTCAAAGCCTAACACTTACCCGCAATGCAACTTGACTGCCATCGTTTCAGTCGTGGATTCAGATGTGTTTTGCTAATAGTGGTTAATATGACATCGCTTGACGCAATCTATCAGATTTAGAGCTAGAAAACACCCTATACTACTTTTTTTCTCATATGTGGCAGTAACCTCAAAACTTGGAAACAGACCTTTATTTGTAAAATCAAACAAAGTTCCCTTTAATCTAATCACCCTGTAACTAAACACCTAACCTTTACTCTAACCTTAAATGAGACAGGGCTGCTGTCAGTTTCATATCTGTGCGTTCAGAAGTAGTTGTGTTTAGCATAGCACAAATACTGGGAGCAATCTGCGCAAGCTAGCTCTGTCAAATCCGTCAATGTGCTCTCCAGTAACTCATAAACTGACATATTTTTAAATGGTTTTATCATTGTATGGCAAACCTAGCCAATTCAGTAGTGTAAAGAGACAAAATAGCCAGTCTTGGGTGGATTTACCTTTGATTTCCTAACCTTCTGAGAACATTTGTTCCTCATCAGGATTGAACAGTTGACTCCACGTATCCCATAAAAACCCAGGAGGTGTTTGTTTTTCTTCTCCTCTTTCCTCCTTGACTCAGCATGTGGAGGGAATCATGGTGACGTGAGTCTCTGGAGCTATTCAGTCCAAACACACCACAACAGAGGCTCTTAAATAAAGTCAATGGCTTTTGTGTTGACTGTTCAATCCCACTAGGCTTCTTATGTGACTGCGTGTGTGGCTCTGCTGAGTAGGTGTGCACACTTATGTTGTACATACAAACTAAAATAGTCCAATCAGTAGTAGTAGGAAGAGGTAGCTCTGCTCCCTGAACTTGAAAAAAGATTTAAATTATAATGAGATTACTTCTGTCAGCAGAGGAAACGGTAATAGATATAATGAGCTCTGGTCAACATCTCCTGCTGCTTGCTGTAATTGTTTCTGAGATGAAGTTAATTAGGTTTGTGATTTACTGGGTTGCTTTGGTGCGGCTTGTGTCACTGACAGTAATGTCATGACAGCATATCTCTTATGGTATTCAGATGAACCATCGTTAATTGGAGAATCCAACCACATAAAGGTGTTTCCAAACATCCTTTCTCCACTGTTTGAAAGATGAATGTTAATTTAAGTAGTGAAATTACTTCAAGTCACAACCAAGCTAGAGGGGCAATTTACTGTGCCTGTCATAGAGTGCGGGAGTGTGTGCTTTCAGATCGATATTGTGCAAGCAGTGACTTGCTTACTATCCTTGTTTACTAACCGTAACTGTTAACAAACTATTATATTTATATTACAAAATGTTGTTTTTCATGATAATAGTCAAAAATTGAATTGTTAGCAATAATAAATATACCAGTTGAAAAGTTATTACAAAATCATCTGATCTTTTTGGCCACCAGTATAAATTTACATCATTCTGCTCAGTCAGCCCTCTGAAACTAAACTAAATTTAAAAAATGTAATTAGTTATGTAAACTCCACCACAAACATGACACATGCTACAAGTAATTTTTCTGCTGCTAACCTCTTGGAGGGAAGCCACCTGAAAAGGTCTAATCCTTTAAACCACAGTGCACCCTGGGTTTTTTGGCCTCAACTACATCAACTGAGTGCCAGATAAGTCAGTCAGTTTATGTACAACTATTTTTTTTTAATCAGCTAAAATGTGCTTCACCAAACAGCTGTAAAGACCATTAAAGGGTTCAAATGAATAAGAACAATTTTTTCATGTGTCTGTGCTTCCTGCAGAGGAAACTGGAATGAATCGTTTTGTTATAAGACTATGAAGGGAATATCAACCTATCTAATCATAAATTAAAAGAAATAGTATTGAATGCCACACTGAGTGGGTTTGGCTCTGTCCTTCCATAGACCTGCTCTACAGTGGAGTGCTGGCAGCTGCAGTGTCATGTTGGGCTGCTGGAGAGAGGAGGCAGTGTTATTCTGACTGTACGTTCCAGACTCTGGGCTGAAACCTTCATTGAGGTGAGACTACAGGTCATTCTTCTCTGTTCTACTGGTCATATGTATACCCTTAGCACAGGAAATTCCGGTTTACATATCAAGTCTTATACTGCCCCCTGTTGGAGGCAACTTAACAACAATTACACACACTGTGCCCCAACTTCAGCAGCTGCCATATATCGACCCCTCATCAGAATGTCTGTTTTTTCCAACTGTATTTTGCTTGTCCACAGAGGCCCTATAAGCAGTATGTTCTGGAGTGCTCTGTTGGGTACAAAGTGGACAGGATGCCTTATTCTATCCCTCCCTAAATTCAAGCCATCTGGATCCAAAAAGGTAACTTCACCTAACTCTTGTATTGGATTTTATAATTTAACAACCTTGTAAATGTTATCTTATTTACATGTGAATGTCAGTGTCAGGCGGTACAAATCTGCAGAGGCTCATTTGAATGCTGTGATTTCCTGTTGTTCAGGTGGTGACAGCTGTGATCTGGAACAAGCCGGACACTTTGTTCCCTGTTCCAGTGTGGATCATCATCCTGGCTGTTCTAGCTGGGCTGCTGTTACTCTCCCTGCTCATATATCTACTGTACAAGGTAATGAGCTACCACTACCACAGAAAATAACTGTTTCTGACCGGCTGGCATGTTTTCTAGTTAAATATCAGCCCACTTAAGGTATAGTTTAGATGAGTGTCAGTTACTATAGTGTCAGTGAGTGTCAGTTACCAGAATACACATTTTTGACAGTGATGTGGTCTCACTAACCATCCTTGTAATTCCATACCCATACATGTGTTCAGTAACATGATTAGGCATGGATGGATTACAAATGGACACAGGCTGAGGAGTCACAGGTGTTAGGGGCATTTATATGTCTGTGCCCAGGGGCCCACTGTCTCATAATGCATCCATGCATCTGTTTGAGGATTCAGGTCAGGTTAGATATATATACTTTAAAATAAATTATGACTAAAAATTATTAAATGAACATGTTGTGGTTTTCTGCAATGGACTGGCGATCTGTCCAGGTTGTACCCCACCTCTTGCCCAATGTCAGCTGGGATAGGCTCCAGCCCCCTCATAATGAATGAATGAATGAATGTTGTGGTTTTATTTTGAGGTCCCTCTGAAGTTGTTAGACTGCTGCAAAATGGTTTGGGCACAGGGCTGCCATCCTACTCTTCATTTGGCCAGACCCAGACCTTGTTCACAATTAGCCAGTAGCTATTTGCAAAGTTGGCCACATAACACTAACTATTATTAATTTGGCTGCAAAGCACTTATATATAGAATAAAACAAACTGCAATCAAAAGTTCACTATCATTAAATGTGTCTTTCTATATGAGGGGAGATCTAGGATATCCTTCCAGTCAACACTGAGGGAGAAAAGATCTGTAATAAGCATCTTATCCAACAGAAAATAAACCGTTTTGTTTTGAATTACTACTATTACTGACTGTACATACATGTAGTATGTAGTATCCATGCGTTTACACTTTGAATTTGATGTAATAACTAATACATGATGAGTTATGATATAACTCATTATGTCATAAGTCATCATAAGTCATGTTCTGATTGGCCAGCGGCAAGAAATAGGAAATATTAATTTCTATTGATACTCCCATTTTTAGTCTAGACTTTGTCAGATTTATTTGTATCTAATCTTCCCCTCTCCTTGTTCCCCTCCAGATGGGCTTCTTTAAAAGGTCAGATCCATACGGTACGACCATGGAGAAGGCCCAGCTCAAACCCCAGGCGTCCTCTGAAGCTTAGATCCAAGACAGACCCTCCCCTGCAGCTGTTCCAAAGAACTGGAATTATTGTCATATTCCTAAACACAGAGGGAAACTTGCTAACGATAAGCAGGCAACCCATTTATGAGGGGACAATTATGGGTGCTGTATCACTGGAATACAAAATATCTGGTGCTGCACTAAAATGCCAAAGCAGGAAAGACTATATGTGTCATGCAGTTGTATATGCACTGCTCTTTGATACATACAATCAATACAATCAAGAGCAAGATCTACGAAGCTTCTGCAGAGAATGAAATAACAAGGACTTCCACCTAAGAAGCTTGTCCCAGTGGAAACATGCTTCTTTGGAAAATACTCCACGGACAGAATTTAGTACAATAAAACAAATGCACCTCCAACAAAGTACAGTATTCCTTCAGTCCTAAAAAGTATATTGTAAGTCACTTTTGCAATCCCAGTGTTTAATATCTGTTTAAATTCCTGCTTTTGTATGGTCTATACACCACTTGTTATTTATGGCACAGTCTTTTCCTATTGATGGTTGAATGTTGTACTGTACTGTCTGCAGGACAATCCTGGTGAAACTGCAATGTTTAACTTGAATAATTCCTCTCCCATATTGGGAGGTATTTTGTGTGTGTTGTAATGTATGTAATGTATTCATTGTGTTATGACCTGTCAGTGTTGTGGCCCAGAATAAAGCCAAATTTTGTATACCCATTAAAAATGCCTGACTGACTTGCTTAGTCCTGAGTAAATAGGGACAAAAGAGAACCCCCTTGCTATAGCAGGCAATGACCAGGGCAGTTATTTTATAAAGACAAACTACAGTGGGGGAAATACATATTCAACTGGACCACTAGAATATAGCTCCAGAAAGACCTGGAAGTAGCAGGTTTAGTTGTCACAATAGGCAATGCACTCCACCGCCACAGTCTCAATGCATGATCACCTCAGAAGACTCCATTACTGAAGAAAAGACATATTGAAGCTCATTTGAAGTTTGCTACACAACATTTGGAGAAGCCAGTAGATTACTGGGAGAATAAGAGGCAAGATGACATGCCTTGTTTGGAGGAGAAATGGCTCTGCATATGACCCTATAAATACCATACCTAAAAAATATATGTTTTACACATACAAATGACAGGTGTCAGAGATAAGTGAACACATTTTCTTATCTCAGGTCCTGAGACTGCATTTCTCCCCTCACCCAAAGTTATTCAGTGGCCCATTGCTTCCCTCTGCAGGTGGTTTGTGTTACTACCACTGTGCAGTGCCTGTCTCCTGATGCCTTCAAGTGCTATCAGAGATCTCATGCGTTTTCACATCACACTCGCAGAAAGTACACATTTTGGCCATGACTGGCTTCTAAACCAGTTTTGATGTCACAAATCAGACTTCAGGTGAACACAGACAAATGTAAAAATATCCCTCTGGTGTCTGAGCACACATTATTCTGCACAATGAAGCTAAAGCATTGAGGTGAAGTAATGATAAAGCACATATTGGAGCAGATGGTTTCTCTCTGCTCTTGATCCATCCTGGATGTCCATGAGATAGGTTTGAATAAACTTATGTTTCAGGTGGTACTTTTTGTACTTTTCTTTACAGTAGGGAATTCACTTGGTGGAACTTTTAACAATGCAGGGGCCAAAAAGTTTGTGTATGTTTCAGAAGCTAATGTGAAAAGTAATGGGTAACTATTGCAGTCAGATAAATGTAGTGTAGTAAAAAGTACTCACTTCTAAAAGGTACTAAAGTAACATAAAATAGAAATAATAAAGTACAAGTATTCCAAAAACTGCACTTAAGTAGAATACTTGAGTACATGCACTTAATTACTTTCTATCATTGTCAAATTTGTACCAACAATGCAAAGCAAAAATTCTCTTTATGTTCTGTCTGAGCACACTTTAACAGGTGGAACAAGAGAGAAAGAGAGAGAGAGAGAGAGAGAGAGAAAGAGAGAGAGAGAAGAAGGGGAAGAAAGGAGAAGAAAGCTCTGTGATAGACGTGGCAGGAGAGTATGTCACAGCATGTCACAAAAAGAGACACAGTTTAATGTAGGGATTCTATATGTGTGTATGTATATACATACACATGTATATGTATGTATTTTATTTTGTTTTCTTGTTGGGTTTTTTTTGTGTTGTTATTTCTTATCTCATTCTTTATTATTATCTTATTGTATATAGTTATCGTTGTATTTACTAATGTTCTGATGTTCATATGTCATTTTATGCTTTGGTAACATGTTTTATGTAAAGCGAAAACGAAATCGAAATCGATCGAGAGAGAGAGAGAGAAATGCTCACATGGCCCACAGAAGAGGTCTGTCTAGTCAAAAGAAGTGAGAAACAGCTGTGAGGGAAGGGTGTGAAGGACCCAAACCCTTAAACCACTAAAAGAGCCATGCCTGCTGAACCATCCTTAGCAGGGTCACCAATCAGCCAGTCAGCTGGTACAAGTTTGCTCAGCAATAAATGCATGGGTGAGTGAGGTGAAACAAAATGGTATTTGGCATTTTGGTATGTTCAATGTGTGTTTTTCTGCCTCCAATGGTCAGTTCTCCAAGCTTTCCACAGTTAGGTTTTGCAGCAGGTCGACTTGTTATACACTAAATATGTTTATGTCTTACAATTCTGATGGTTCACGCTAAACTCTTAAACTCTCAAAACAGCCCACGGATATACTCTGATCAGCCACAACATTAAAACAAGTTACCTGTTTTAATGTTGTGCAAACCCTTACTGTTCTTGCTGCTCCCTGTGCTGTTTCTTTTGTAACTGAGCTTGTTTATGTGTGTTTTTGTCATCACGAGCAAAATAAACTTTGACCTTTCATTAAAAGGAGTATTGAATGTTTTCTCTCACTGTCTGTATTGATGTGTTTGCTCAAACCCACATTTGTGCTGAGTGTGTACATGTGTGGTTCTGCTGAGTTCTGCTGGATGGATGCTCCCTCCCAACCTGCAGATTGGGTGTTTTGTGTCTCTCCTCCTCTCTCTCCTCTCCCTCCCTCTCTTTCCCTTACTGTTTGTGTGTGTGTGTGTGTGTGTGTGTGTGTGCCCTCCCAGGCTATAAAAGCCACTGTCACGAGGGTGCTACCCTGCAGAGGAGCTCAAGTGTTCGGTCTGAGAAAGAGGCAGAGGAAACCGAAGACTGTACTTGCTTTCCCCTGGCTGTGAGTAACACATTGTGCTGTCAAATGTGTTTAGACAGAGCTGTGTGTGTCATTTACAGCAGAACATAACATTAATGTGCATGTATTGCATCTGTTCTGCCTATAATTGAAGAGTGTACAGACAGATGACTTAGCTAGTTTGTGTTCGGAGCTTTAGAGAGCAGTGCAATGCTGAACGAATGTGCACCTAAGTGGTGTTTGACGCACACACATCTGTTCTCTGTGCCTCAGACTGCTATTTCTACTTTCCAAAATTGTATTGGTATTATTAGTGACAGAATCATATTATTGCTTGTGTTATGACTGCCCTTTAAGAACACAAATGCTGGGCATACGGACACACTGGGACAGTGGAATTAAACTATCCCCTTGAACCATTTCTATGGCAATGTGCTACCCCAGGTTGTGGGTGATGTCTGTCTGATGATGGTTGATCCTCTGTGATCCCTCCTATTCAGGATGGACCGAGGGAGGCTTTTGCTTCATATGCTCTGCTGTGAGTCAGCAGACATGGTATTACAGTGTTTGGGTTTTGAATCTGTGGAAATGACCTGGCCTAGTTTGGGACCATCATGACCTCTTTAATTTTTAACCTTTTCAACTCCTCTGGACCCAACACTATGTCCATTATTAAACTTCATCAAACCCATACTCAATTATTTTCTACTTAATACTGCAAAGATTTCAGTTGGTCTAAAGCTGTCACCAGATTTGTGGGAGTGGCTGCGATACAGATAGTATAACAGAAACTGCAGTGGAGATATTGATCCATGTTGCTCTTTTCTGTTTGGCCTGTACAGATCCTGCCTTCTCCGTCTAAGCTATAATCATGGACAGAAACCTGCTGAAGAATCCCACTGGGGAAGGTAAGATGTTATTTTCTTTATAGAAGATCTGCAACCATGTAAATAGATAGTTTTACTCAATAAAGTAGGTGCAGTGTAGTTTTTTTATAATGGTCTAAAATTTACTTTTCAGATATTTTCGTGCTATACTTCCTGAATGCTCCTGAAACTGAACTTAACTCACTGTATACAGAGTAGAAATACATTGGCAGACTGAGACTGTGTATTTTCCTTCCAGAGCAGCTGGAATTCTGGGAGCTGACGGAGAATGGTGGAAGCCAGTGGAAGGTGGAAGACATGCCAGGAGACTGTGGCCATGACTTCCCCAAAGACGGAGTGACCACGTATTTTGCAACCTCATTTGAGTGAGTATTTATCACTGTATATTTAAATGCTAACAGAAAACTTGTGGAACGGTTAGTAAGGGTTTAGGATAAGATTGTGGCGTTGATTAAAACAAGTACTTCTGTAAGGTTAGAGGTCCTACATTATCATGATTACAAGAATAAGTATGTGGTTATGGTTGTGGAACAGTCATAGATTTTAAAAATGATGCTAACTTTCAGCTTCAAACAGGAAATGAGCAGCAATCTGCTGTGTGAAAGTCCTGTGTTTTGTCGACCCATCCATCTGCCCCAACCTCATCCTCCAAAAGCTGACTTTGCTAATTTTTATACTACATCTCCTAATGTCTTCCATTGTTCCCATCATAATTACTATGGCCAAGAGAAGTCCCTCAACGATTAAATCAAAACTGCGGGTCATAATTATTTGGTTGCAATAAGCTGCTTGCACTGCTTACACGACCTATGGGGTCATTTTTTCTTACAGGATGACAGTCTTCACATAACTATAAACCCCTGGAAAAACAAATAAAAATCTTAACAAATGAAAAATGGTTCCATTAACATTATTATACCATATCAACACAATTTCATTTCAGACTTTACCTACTTTATTAGTCCACATGAGTTTAAAAAATGGGACAAACTTTTGGGTGGAATAGGAGGAATGGGTGAAAATGAAGGTATCAGAAGGTATGGATCAATAAAGACTCAGAAATAAGATATTAACAAGAAAACAACTTGATAAAGAGAATATTATACACACATATTAATGAACTATTGACAACAGTAGAAAACATGTAAATGCACACTGTGTCCTTGATATAAATTTTAGAACAAGACAGATGTACAAGCTAAGAAAACATGGGAAGAAGATCTAGGAATATACTTCAGTAATCAGTAATAGAGAGAAACATGTAGAACAACACACACAACTACAGCATCCAGTTTCTAGAGAGAATATATAATTCATTGTTTCGCACCAGGTCAACAAACTGTGATTTATTAGTAACCTCAAAAATGCAGGGGAGGATTTAGGAAAACTGTGCCTCATTTTAGTCAAGTTATTGGTTTTGATTTGTATGTAGAATTTGTTTATTCAGTAGAAGGATGCCATAGAATGATATATATTTTGCTAAAAGTTTTAAGATTTCTGCTTTGGTTACACAAATCATGTCAATCCATCCAGGACAGTAAAGACAAACAGTGGAAATTTAAACTATAGAGCAAATCACACATAAGTGAAGAGTGAACTTACAAGGACATGAAAGAAAATGGAAGAAACGGTTTCTTAATAAAATCAAAGGTTTGTGTCTGAACTTACGTTAATGATAGAAATTCCATGCAATCCATCATTCGAATGCTACATATGTCCTAGTGTTTTTCATAATTTCCCCTCAATTTAATATATTTCATATGGCTTATACATTTATATGGCTTTTCATTTTCATGTCAATGTAAGGTGACTGTTTTCTGCAGTCTCATGCAAAATCATCACTGTGAAAAAAATGTGCATCCTAGGCTGTGTCTGAAGAGACAGGTGATCAGCTTGTTAACAGAGGGTTACTCCAGTGAACAGTTGGACTGCCGAGCCAGCTATCACAGTGGAAGACTGGTAAGACAGAGATGGACTGATCTTCTTGTAGACACCCTCTGTAAGTGTTGAGTGTCACTAGTTAATGTGTGGTTCATCCCCCAGGTACTGTGGGAGGACAGACTGTGGTTGCACTTACCTAATGACTGTGTGTCTGCTGGATGAGAATCATGAGGTCATACAGGAGTTCAAACCTGACCCAGTGACCCTTGACCCTGACTGTGACGACTGCTCGTGGAAACAGGTACACAGAGAGGAGAGTGCTCTGTATGTTCAGAACATTAGACATGTGAGAATAACCTGCAGGGTCCACAAACAGATCAGAGTGGTTTTCTCTTTCTCTGTATGAATTCCAGGTCAGCCATACATTTTCCGGCTATGGTCCTGGGATGCGTTATATCACCTTTGAACACGGAGGACAAGACACTAAGTTCTGGGATGGCTGGTTTGGAGTGCGGGTCACTGCGAGCTCTGTTACTATTGAGGTCTGATCATGAGGAAAGCAAAAGAGTGAGAGGAGAAGGGAACTACGGAGTAAAAAATACTGAAAGGTAAAGAAGGGGTTGGTGGGGTTGGGTGGGTGGAATTGGGCAAATGTTACATAAGGGCATCTGAGTGACAGTGTAGGATTCAAGATTTCAAGAGGACCAGCTCTGCCTTATGCATCTGCTATAGCTTACACCTCTGTAGAGTGGCTTCAGAAAGTATTTAGGCCCCTTCACTTTTTGCTTTTTTGAGATATGTCTGGACTTGACTGTCCACCTGTGGCAAACTGACTGGAAAGAGTTTTAAAAGGCACACACCTGTGTATATAAGGTCTCACAATTTACACATGTCAGGATAAAAAGCAAGCCATAAAGTCCAATGAACTCTCTGTAGACCTCTGTGATAAAAATGTGGTCAAACATAGACCAAGGCAAGGGAAACCACTCCTAAAGCTTTGATTGTTCCCACAAGCACAGTGGCCTCAGTAATTGTGAAATGGAAGAGATGGGTGAATGCGGTGGTGGCAGCAACATGCTACGGGGGTGTTTCTCAATGGCAGGGACAGGGAAACTAGGGTCGGGGTCGGATGAATGTGGCCAAATACAGAGAGGTCCTTGAAGACCAGAGAGCAAGCAACCTGAGAGTGGGGCAACAGTTCACCTTTCAAGTCTCTGAGTGTTCCCACCAAAGACCATTGATAAACCCACAGGATAACTGTGTGGAGAGGCCTGAAGATGGCAGTTCAGTCCAATCCAATCTGACAGAGTTTCTGCCAGGAAGAATGAGATAAACTGTCTAAATCCAGAATATGAGTACATTTATACATATGAACATATAAATGAAACATTTCACTTTTTTATTCTTAGTCTTTGCAGAAATGTTTTTACTTGGTCATTGTGGACTTATTGAGTGTAGACTGATGAACAAAAATGTCAATTTTATCGAGTCACAATTAAATCTACAACACAAAGTTTGCTTAAAATTAAGGGGTCTGAACACTTTCTGACTCCACTGTATATCATGCTAATGCTGTGGAAACAGCTGCAGTAACTAATCTGTGAAACACAGTGAAAGCTTGGCTTTATTAACCTTAAACACAGCCATTAATCATGATCTGTTAACTACTACTTCTGCACACTTACTTATGCTGGCGCATAAACTGACTTGTTTGGTGGGCTGGGGATGTTGTAAGCAAAAAAGCGGTTAATCATTCAAATGGGAATAAAAAACGATTAAATACATTGCCATCCATTGTACTGTCTGTTTTGTCAAGTTGAACTTTCCATCCCAAGATCACTAAACTGTTCCAGAAGTGTGTGGTGGTAATTTGTTTTCACTTTCAAGAAAGCGACTGTAGGTAGTTGAAGATGTTAGGCTGAGGATATACACAGTTATTTTCAACTAGATGCGTGGTCATAATAGCTTTCTTTCTGGCAGTGCTGGGAAGTATTTAAGTGTTGTAACTTTGCTCACCAAGTTCTTTATCAGGAACAAATACTATTATTCAATCAATAAAGCAGTGTAATGTGTAAAATCATACAGGCCATGAGCTTCAGTTAATGTTCACCTCAAACATCAGAATGGGGAAAATTTTTGATCTCATTAACTTTGATTGGTATGATTGTTGGAGCCTGACAGCCTGGTTTGGGTGCTAATTTGAAACTGCTGATATTCTTGGATTTTCAAGCACAACTGTCTCTACAGTTTACTCAGAATGGTGCCTGTCCGAGCATTGTTGCTGACCGTGTTCACTTGTTATGCCAATTTACCCGACGTCTAATGGCTACCTACTTCATGAAATGAAGGAGAAAATAGAACACCTTTGGGATGTGGTAGAGTGGGATATTGGTACCATGAATATGCAGCTGATGAATCTGCAGAAATTATCTGATACAATCATGTCAACATGAACCAAAAATCAGAGGAACGTTTCCAACATCTTGTGGAATCCATGCCATGAAGAACTGCTGGCCATTTTGAGAGCAAAGGGAAGTGCTCACCTATTGTCTGATAAACAAGTCAATTAATCCCAAATTAATCCCAAACCAGACAAAAGTGCAGGCTTATTCACAGTCAGCTGCACCATGATCAAGACTTTTTAGGCTGAACCACCACATATAAACTGTGGTTATTTTATTCAAGATAACTTCATCCAGGATTAACAAATCAATCCTCAACTGTTTTCCAAATTTGCTGGATGACAATTAAGATTAATTTAGCCAGCTAAGAACTTACTAGCCTTGATTAGTTAAACCACTTTTGATGGGGCCCAAGACTTACAATGGAGTACATATAGCCAGGACCATGACCTCATCTGTTTCACCTCAGTATAACATGCAGACACTATCAAGAGTAAACACACATTTAAAAAACTCACTTTTATTTTCAGTGAATGAAAATTGTACAACTCAAATGAAAGTGGCTGGCATACTGTGTTAAACAATACAAATATTTTGCTGGTATCAGCCATAAATAGAGGTCAGAATGCAAACCTGTGACTGTGACAATAAAATTCAATGATAATTCACACACAGGCCAGTTGGCATTGCATACAATGTTGCTAACAAGATAGTGTTCAAAGTGAGCACCATTAACACTGATAGAATAAGGGCACTGTTTGGGTTAAAGCTACATTAAGCAATGCTTATGAATCACTGATTCACCTTTTATTCTGATCACTATCAGTGACTGTGGCTATGAACTGCAGACATGCCAAAATTAATCAGTAGCTTGCAATATCCTAATATTTACCAATACATTTACATAGTACAACAACTGGCAATCAATTTGTGTGGTTTAAAAACAATTATATATGTAAATTAAAACAGTATATAATTTGATTTGTTTTATAACGCCTGTAAGAGTGCTGCATCTTGCATGTATTGTGCTTACTGTACATATAGCAATAAAAATCCTCTGCAGGCTGTTAGTTTCCCATGTTTTTCTGTAATGTCAACCAGTGTAATCTTATCCACTGTAATTTGAAATTAATAAATAAATATCATCGCATAAGATCCTGTATTTAATTTTACCTGTTGTAATTAAGTTGAGACATCCTACCTACCTACCATCCTTCCTACTCTCAGATGCTTAATAAATACTCCCGGTATTCCTCTGAGGAGATTCTGACCCAATCCACAGCCAGAGGCAAATGACTACTGAACCCATTCAGATGGATGACTAGAAGGACTTGAGTGGGATGCTCATAATGTACGCACTCAAGAGGTAAGTAACATTGAAATATGACAAAATGTAAGCCACTTTCACTTTCGGTCTGCTAGCCAGTCAAAACCACTTACTACAGCTTCAATCAGATCTACAGAGGGAAGCTGCCTAGCTTAGTGATTTAAAAAGTGTGCTCTTAACTAGCCCATTCTTCAGTTATTAACACTGTGGTGCCTTGAGTGAGTTCATGTAAAGTCAAAATGTGCATTTGACCTGGGCATCTTGAAATGTGCAAATGTAAATTTGGACACTACTGAAACAACACCACGCAAGCCAGATTTAACCATACTTTGATGTTACAAAGGCTAATATTCAAGAAAAGGAAATGTTAGCGACCTGATGTGTCTGCAGGAAATATTCAACACTGCCTCTTATTCTCAGTGTTTGAGTCAAGAACTCCAGTCACTAAAACATCAGGGGCAAAGACTGTCTGATTCAACATCAGAAAACAAGTACTTACTTAAAGTCTTCTTGGGTAATAAAACAGCACCACAACTCTATCCAAATATCTGTGTGTAAATACAAGTGTGTGTACATGGTATTTTTGGAAGTTGACAGGTCCCGGTCCAGATGAAAGAGGAAGGCAGAACAGGCAGGACCCTCATTCTCCCTGTGACTGCATCTGTTTACAAAAGGCCTCAAACTGCTGCTGTTCCAATTCTGTCATCACCTTGTTCAAAGCGTATATCTGAGGGGCAGAGAGGGGCACACAGCTGATTATGCAGGAGTGAGTAGCAATAAATACAGTTGGCGAGGTGCTAAAATAATTCCCCTTGGAGATTACTACTATGTGTGTCAGATTTTAAAAATAAATAAGGAGTAGTGATGAACTTTATCACCTCTGCTCTCTGTCTCTGTTTGAGCTCTTGCTGTGCAGATTTCTGCTTGGCTCTATCTCCTCTGGTCGGGGTAGAGTTCAGCTTTGGCTTGTCTTTACGGCAGGCAGGCTCCATGCTGATTGTTTTTAAATCAACCTGAGATATTTAGGAAAAGATACCTGACAGTAAAGTCAGAGTCTTTGTATACTGTAAAAATACAAACCACAAAAAACAACATCTGTACTTTTTGTCTTTAGATATATCGGACATACAAGTCATCAATCAAATTAGATTTGATCGACACAACTTGGTACACACAGGAAGCACAACATCTGAACAATTTCTGAACATATATAGCTATAATTAAAGTAAGTAAGTGCTGAGTGTCGCTGAGGTGTGTTGAATGGGGGAGACAAATCGCAGAGAGGTCTTCAGTCTTGTTTTACTGTGGCCCCATCCTGCCAAGTAATGTTTTTCTAGCTACACACGTTTAAGCTAACGTCCCATTCCTACTATATGACGGCTCGAAAGTAACGTAAGTGACACCAAATGTTCAGTAAGAATGATGCTTGTAAACAATGTTTTCTATGATAAATTAACTACGTTACTCAGCTTCAAAAGACAAACTGCTAAACCTCTAGGACTAATCCTTGGTAAATTAAGCGTTAGTCAAGAGACTCACATAGTTGCTGGCTAATGCTCGCTATCTATCATTTATATTTTCCAGAGTAAGATCCCACCAACAATAACAGCTGAGTTCAGATAATGGCGCACTTACCGTGGAAATATTAAGAGTGGCAAAAAGTTATTTGACGAGATTACCGTTGAGTTAGCCAGTCAGTTGGCTGTAGTCAGTTGTTAGCTATTCCCAGCTGTTCCCAATGTGTAACCAATAAATACATCCGAGTTGAACGATGAAACATTTGGACAAACGTTCCGGTTCCGTTTTCTTTCTTCTTTTACATTTAATGGTGTTTAACGGTGGTTAACTATTAAGTTAGCTGCGCATTACCGCCACCCAGTGTTCTGGAGTAATGACCCGACTACCTCTGCCCTGACTGATTCACCCTTTCTGTTATCATAAAAATAATAAAATTATCGACTACATTAGTTAAAGGACATGCTTTTCTCAATAATGTCCATAGTTCATAGAATAATACTCTGAATAAGATGTATTATTATTTAATGGTTCTACAGGCTCAATGAGATATCATTTTCAGGATTGTCATAAGTACTAACATGCTTTTTGGGCACCCATGTATTTTATATTAGGAATAACAACAACTACAACAACATTAACAACAACTAAATCTCACTCTCAGCATGCAGCAAAACTGAGCAAAATTCACTACTAAGGAAGTATAATGCTTGTCCAACAGTATGGAGGGTGACACTCAGGAAGTTTCTCAGCATAAACTGTCGCAGACGAAAGTGTAATTGTAGTCAGTCATTTCAATCCTTGTTTCCGAGCTTAGGCAAGAGAGGTGGTTTCAGTCCACCAACAAACTCTTTACGCAGGGATCCAGTCAATTTAATCAGGCAGGAGATAATGAAAATAATATTCTGGTAATTTAATTTAACTGTTATACCTATTTGAACAGCCTCAGTGAGACCAAATTCCTCTCTACTGTTCAACCAGGTCTGACCACAAGATGTCGCCTTTGTCTTACTATATTTATATATAAAAGTACATGAGTTTGTATTAACACACTGGGCATGTGACATCATTCAACATTAATCTGATATACGTATCTGACTGTGAGTGTGCATTCATAAAGGAGATAAGTTTGACAGGAGAGCCTCTGATGAACTAATCTTGTTGAAGTTTTCAGTATCACTAACCCTGACATCATGACACCTGCTTATAGAGCAAGTAAACAAGGAATTTTTTGGACAAACTGTTTTCTAAGCATTTTCCCTGTATTTTCACTTTTGATTTAAAACACTTAACTGATAAGCGTTCCTCAGACCATACACACACATACACATACTGGACAGACTCCCCTCAGGGCACTTCTTTAGAGCATTAATCAGCTGGGTGAGGAGTGAGCCTGACACCAGCTGAGGGGTGGTCCAGAGCACATTTATCACCTCAGAAACAAAAACAGTCATTATGAAGGGACAGAATAACTAAACACTCTCACATATGAAGTAAGGAAATCATCCTCTTAGACCAAACTACCACTGGTAGTCTCTGGTGTTGTTGTGAACTTGAGCTCTGAATGTGCGCATGTGTGCCCTCTGGCAGCGCTACGCCACAGAGATTTATCGCGCAGCATACCAACGGTTTACCTGGATTTATCCTCCAACTACAGGAGAGCACTTTCCCTTGGAATAATATCCTGCCAAGAACAACTCCTGCTGAACGCTGCAGACAACAGCCAGACCTGCTGCTCTATATGCATAGCATAGCGTAAAGGAAAAACACACTTATATAAAGCCTGGCAATCAACAGCAAGAGTTAAATGTGGTTCCTCAACTCACATATCAGTGTTTTTAGGTTGAAAACACTAAAAGTTGCATTTCCAGGAATTTAAGTAATAATCTGAACTTTTCTGGGTGGTTCGCTGATTTCTGTCAGCATTTAATATAATACAGAAGTTATTTTGGCTCAATTAAGCTCAAGAAATCTTCTAAATTAGGTGTCACACTCCCAGAGTTGAGAAAGATGGGGAACATTTTTTTGGGATGTGTGTCATGTAGCTTTAGTTTATTTGAATTAAACAGTAGCCAAACCGGGCAGTTAACAAGTCATCAGCTGTCAGAAAAGTGTGCTACCCACAGAAAATCCAAGGTGAAAGACGTCATAGTGCTGACCACACTGTCTGATTGACAAGTGATTTCTGGGAAGAGTAAAGCACAAACACCCACAGTGATGACTGAACCAAACTTGGAGAAGGTGGTACAGGTGCAATGAGCGACTACATGGCACCATAATGTCCCTGCTGTTGTTGATATTGTGCAGATCACGTTAAATGAGAGATTTATGATCTTCAGCCATCACTGCATTTTCAAGACAAGGGGCTAGAATATGCCCTCTGAGCAGCGTTAATTCTGACTATGCAGCAATAGCAAAAAATAGAATAAAATTGACATTTTATATGAGAAATCGTAACTTTATTGTCTGACAATTAAAAGACAAAGATTCTTACATTCAGGGTGTAATATATATAATATTATCACATTGTTTAAAGTTGGATATGTATATTTTGTGTTATTTTTAAAACCCCTGACAAAGTAACATAACATCAAACATTATTAATTCTCCATAACATCAAGACCAAATAAACAATGTTAAAGTAGTCAACAAAACTTTCTTAGTTATCTAATTAGAGATATTAAGACTATAACACTCAAAAATGTACTTCATCAGGACTGTGTGGATGTGGTTTCATCAGATCTGACCTGTCATAATTCTCATTCTAATGTTGCTAAATCCTGATTGGCGCACATAACTACAAAACTCCCAGAAGTGTAACTAACTTTGGCAGAAAATTGCATTGTTCATGTAGAACTCCAGTTGAGATTTTCTCATGAGGAAGTCCATCTTCTCATACCAATTACTGCATTAAAACATTTTAATGTAATAAAATATTTTTTTCCTTATGAGAAAAAATTTGCATGATTTTAACTGAAAGAGATGAAAGATCAGAGTCATTATTAATGAGCTGTAAGACACTGAGGGTGCCAACTACATTTTTTCCCATGTGCACACACAAAGTTGATTCTGGTTTATTACAACTTGAATCTTACTTTCATTTGTTTGACCATCATTTATGGATAAATTGATGGATGAATTGATAGATAGAACACAAAATACATCATGCAGGTTGTAAACAAGCCAACAGTTTGTAAGGGTTTGTTTAAAATATTTCATTGTCGGCTTGTGTTTCTTGCCTATGGAAGCTTTTTTTTAAAATGACTTTTGTTGTGATGCTGATATATTGCCAGATCCCAGCAGTCACCCTTTGACTGAGGTCAATATTCTGACTACAGATAGAAATAATGAATTACGAAAGTAGCATCCAATTTGTGAGCACAGTGGTGCAGTGGTTAGCACTGCTGCCTCACAGCAAGAAGGTTCTGGCTGTCCCAGCTTGCCCAGGGTTTACATGTTCTCCCTGTGCCAGCGTGGGTCCCCCCCCCCGACAACAAGATAAATGGTATATATAATGATGATAATGATAGCTAATAGATAATCTCTTCTCTGCCTTTTGGCTAAGATCAAGTGTAATATCTGTTCTTACCAGTTTAATATCTGATATGTCCCCCACCCAGGGACCATATATTAAATAGATTTTTGGGGCAGGGCGCTGGCACAGGGGCTTGTTCCTTCCACTCCACACATCGACCTGGTATTGCAGTACCTCCAGGTACAGAAAAAAAACCCCCTAAAAAACAGTTCCTACAACAGTGACAATAAAGATCTATTGTATTCTAATGGGTGGATGGATCCAATTAGTAATGAACCAGAATGATTTATTATGTCTTGTGCTTTGAGCTATGCACATCTGACCAGGACCCTTCTTTCCAAAAGCATCAAAGGCTAAGTTGACCCCCTTTAGACTGTGATTAACAGTTGTCTGAGCCAAAAGTTGACATTTGCAAGGGAAACATGGAGAAATCTTTGGTCTTCAGTCCAAACAGTGGTCCTAGGTTGACCCAAAAGCTGATTTGGAGCTTTATTGGCTAAAGACAGACTGTGCCAAAATTTTAACATTATCAGAAACCAAAATTTTCATAATGGGACTCCTGCTAAGATCCATATCTACAAACCAATCAGTCAGAATGAAACAGGAAATGAAGCAGAAACCACTGGCTGAAATGTCATGTTGTAAGAGCCATTTTATATTAAAACACTCATTGTACTTGGATCCTCCGTGCAGACTTCACACAATCTGACATACATCAAATTGTTATTGTATCATCTGTCACTGAGTGAGATTTTATCAGACCCATCTTGCACAGTGTGACAACTAAAGACTATGGGCAAGGATTATCTTAGCCTTAAGATTTTGGGAAATGGGGCCCTGGGTTCAGCCTCACACGTTCATGAGTCAAATTTCAAACAAACTCACAGAGAGCTTCATTATATTAACCAACATGATAATATTTAAGAAAGCAACTGAGAGGTTTTGACCTGTCAATGGAAACATCGCCATCTGATGCTGGATTGTAGAGTCAGTCAGACTGGAGCAAAGCAAAGGAGTGTTAGAGAGTGAAGAGGAAAAGAGATGAAAAGGTTAAGAAGTAAGGGAAAGAGAAGATGGAGAGATGGCTAAAATTTTATAGAGTGGCAGAGAGAGCTGGAGAGGGGAGGGATGAGGTGTGGAGAGACGGGCCAAAGAGACGGCAGCGGCACAAGTGTGTGTTAGGAGCCTTGTTCTTCTAAATTAAACTCTCTCTCCAGGGGGAAGCACAGCTCTGACTGCTCTTTCACACCAGCGGCCCTGAACACACAAACTCACCACAACCTCCTAATCCTGCTCGCTAGTCCACTGCCAAAACACACACACACATACACACATACATACACAGCATGCACACACGCACACACGTAAGCATGGTGTGTACAAATCCCCAAAGACATGTACATAGTCATACACACAAAGTCTTTCAGAACTAAAAATAAACAGCCACAGTGACTGTGCCTAAAATAACTGCACACACACACACGCATCCTCAAACATATGCTTATTGTACACACGCACACACAAAGGCCTTCACGCATGCGAACACACTCTGTTGCTCTCTTCACACCTGAACCCCAATAGACCTGCAGCCGCCAAATCAAACAGCAGCAACCAGTGAAAAAAAAAAAAAAAAAAAAAAAGATATGGACAGGATATGACCTGACAAGCAGGGGTCAGTGTGAGTGATGCAGTGCATGCACACGCATACAAAACGATATACACACTCTGAACCCTGTCAGGATATATTTGAGGTTACTATTTTGATGCTGGGAGAGATTTTCAGATTTTATTTTCTTAACACCACTCTGCTTCACATTTATCTGCATTTATCATTATGCACTCAATACAAAGGAATATCAAAGAGATGAGTGCCTTGCTCAAGGTATCTGCTGAGATATGTGGTGAGGAGATGGGGGGGAAAGGGGTAATGAAATTTTTCACTAGGTGACTGTGTAAACAGAATTTTGATGTTAATGATGTGGCTCCTATTCCTGAGAGAAAACATCCCTCTGTGTGTTTAATGGACAGTGACACAGAGAGCTGTTTTGGCGTTAAGTCCAAGTCATGTCTAAAGTCTCTGAGGCCTTTTGAGGATTTGTTCTTTGTTCTGGGATTTTAACAAGTCAGGTTTAGGCTTTAGAGACGCAACTCTCAAGTCAGCCAATGCTGGCCCAATCTAGTCTCCAGTCATCATGTTATTGTTTGTTATCTAAGCAGAGACCAAGTCTAAGTTTCAACTCAAAGGTCCTACAGCTCTTGTGAAATATCACGTCATATCCAGTGTAATAACTAGTTACACTGTAGTTAGAAATGATGACTTTGATGTTTCAGGTGTGTGAACTGTCCAAAAAACAAACATGCAAATAAAATAGAAGTGGGTGCAGAATCTATCAGTGCTTTGCTACACTGACTGATCCATTTCCCTGTTCTCAGAGATAATAGTGTGTCCTATTGGGGACATCCTAATGTCTACCAAATCCCAAAACATCTGTGGTGAGCAAGCAACCCCCCCCCCCAGGCCCCTCTCAACATCAGGATATTCTTGGAGACTGAGGGACTTTAAACCTTAATCTCCTGTCTTCTCTTCCAGTCTCCTGCAAAACAGACTGAGTCTGGGGTGTGCTGATGTACACACACACACACACACACACACACACACACACATACATTCTTTAACCTAAACTGGTCCATTCATTAACTATTTTTTGGTCAAACAGTTTGACCTTGATAACTTTTCAATTAGGCACTCAGGTTTTATTTGGTGTTTTTACTGATGATGTGTTTGTCAAGGAAATATATGTCAATCTTATTTATTCATTAGCAAAATGCCATATGCACTCATGCAATTTGCAAAGTAGTGCTATTTAAAATCCTACCTGGACATAGTGAAATACAGCCCCCAAATTTAATCTCAACCACTGAGACCATTATTGCCCCTTTCAGACAGCAGTCCTATATTACAGACAGCTGTTGCCATGCTTCCCACTGTCAGCAGAGACTCCAGTCTGCAGTGTAGTTTGAAACACTTAATTGATAAACTTGAAAATTACACTGAATTACATCGAGTAATTTAACAGATAACACTTAAGTTTCATTCCTCCATCTACTCATCTACATATCCTGTCTCTTGATCACCCAAAAGAGGGTCGGTTGCTGGTATCAGTTTCAGAAATTTCCATTTCTGGTAGCACTTGGATAGGTTTGTAACGAACAGTGTAGTTCTACTGTGTGCCAGAATTTGCTGATTTGGATATTCTAATTAGTTTGCACTGATGCTGGCAGTGCACTTGACTCTGGTGAAGCTAAGTTTTGGGACAAGATGTGATCATGTTTTCAATTTAGATAAGAGGGAGACTTTAACAGGAAAGCTAATGTATTGGCTCTTGTATTGGTTAGCTGTCTGGCTGGACCAGGTAAGATCTAGCATGAAGTGATGAAGGGCATAGCTATACAAGTTGACAAGACATAGACAAGAATACATTTTATTATTATGAAGCACTTATGGATGAGTACGCAACTATTCTGTTTGGCCTAGACCTTTGGACTTTTCAGTTTGGATCCAAAAAAAAGCAGGTGTCAAAGATGCCTTGGACTATGGTCCAAAAGAGGTGGTCTTGGTGCAGATCAAAGTGTGCCATGGTTCAATTTGTTCAACTTTTTCTGGATGGTTTGGACCGTTGGACCAATTACAGAAAGCTGAGACAGGCTTGTTACCCATTTAACAATGTTCATCCATCCATTATCTATACAACTTTGTGGGTTGCGGGGGGCTGGAGCCTATCCCACCTGACATTGGGCGAGATGTGGGGTACACCCTGGACAGATCACCAGTCCAACGCAAGCCAACATATAGAGACAAACACTGTTCCACCCTGCTGGCCCCATTAAACAATCAATGAAGAAAAATGACTGGAAATAAGAGAGGAGGAGATGAAATATTTAATTGTAAATTTTGCAATGTGAAACCAAAACTAACAAGATCAAATGTATACAATATAACAAAAACATGAACCTTGGTTCTGACTTTGGTCCAGGCTTTCACGTATGAAAACATCAAAAAATGGCCTCACTGCACATGTTCACAATATAGGCTGACAGTGCAACACTGACAGATACAATTTATTGGGAAACTTTGACACCCATCATATTGCACTATTACAAGAGCTACTTCAGTCCATCCACTGCTCTCACTTCAGATACTAATGGCTGGCTTTAATGGTGCTAACTCCAGAAATATCAGTCAGAATCTGTTCTGAAAATTCATGATGAAACAACAAAAAATCCGAATGATAAGATCTTTTCCTGCTTGTTCCACTATTGAATGCATGCCTTGAAGATGCATTATATATTCCCTGACTCTTTTAATTAACACTATGGAAACCAGGGAGTTCCAGCAACATTACAAAGTATCCACCTAGCCTGGAATATAGCACAATGATCAACAACCCTATCGTCCCCTATCAACAATGAAGAACTGATGTTTATTTTGTGCAATAACTGTATTTATAAACCTTTAAATGTGAAATATATGTATTTAAAAGGCTGTAAGATATTGTGGCTGTTTGGAGAAGTCACTACTTACTTAAAGTTCTCGCATGTAAACTCGTTGTGGCATGTTCTCTGCTTTTCTTTTCACTCTTTTCTTTCACAGATGCTGAGCCAGTGCATCTGCAGGCGACCATGTTCGGCATAACTGCCCTGTGTTTCCCACACACAGTTACAAAAGTACTTCTAATTGCCATCACTCACCTCATACACCCTCCCACCCACCCCCCTCCTCCTATCACCCCTTCACCCTCACACCTCAGTGGTGAATAGAAGGGTGAGAGTCGGGGACAGGAAGGACCGTGGAGGAGAGAGAGGGGTGAGGTTGATGAAGGTGATGGTCGTGCTATAGGAGGAGGACAGAGGGGAACAGTGTATCCTTTAAGTCCATGTGAGAGAGACAGCGGGGTCAGTGTGTTTGGCCTGGCTGGGTCTCCTCCATCGCTCTCTCTCTCTCTCTCCTCCTCTCTCTCTCTCTCTCTCTCACTTTCTCCCTCTCTCTGTCCCAGGAGCTGCTTCTCATTAAGCCTGTTTGTTTTGGCTGACACACAGTGGCACTTAGCAGCAACACGCTCGCCCACATGTGTGCACGCAGACACACATACATCTCACACACACACACACACACACACACACACACACACACACACACACAGTGTTATTTGTTTTGGCAGTGACCAGGTGCCACTTAGCAGAGCCTCTAAACGCCAGCGATCAGCCGAACACACCACTATGTTTACTTTTGCCAAGCTTGGACACACACCCCCTTCGATTGCATACACGTCTAACCAAGCTGAATATGTGGTGAATTTGAAAATGCACACCAGGAATTAATATTTTACCCATTTTCAACCCCCCGTAACCTTACTCTCCTCATAACATTTACTTAAAACTCATATAGATCTTTTAGTTATTCCATACTTTTTTGTATATTACACTGGTGATGTTTACAGTGTTTTGTTTAAAACATGCTGATTCTACCACCAGAAAACAACCACACTTTCTATGAGCAATGTATTTCTTCTTTATGGAAAACTATGGTGTCTTTTATTGCAGCACAGTTATTTTTGTTACAGTGTAGTCATTCAAATCATATTACACACTTTCTACACATCATTTGAAGATTTGTACATCTACTCAGGTCAAGTTCATACCTATAAAATGATATTAATTAATCAGATTTTTTTTCAATCTATAAATTAATTGTTTTGTATGTATAATTGTGAAAATTGCCTATCTCAAATTTGCAGAGCTCCAAGTAACATCTTCATATTGCTTGTTTGTGGCAATCAGAATTCCAATTCCAGTCTGCATCCTTGGGCAAGATACTGAACCCCAAGTTGCCCCAAATGTATCGTTGGTATGTGAATGTGTGTGTATTGTGTTGTAAAGTGTTAGAGCACTTTACATGTGTGTGAATGAGTGAATGTGTCCTGTAATGTAAAGTGCTTTGAGTGGTCAATATGACCAGAAAAACGCTATATGCTGTAAGTGCAGTTTATTTACCATTTATATTTACATTTACTCATTTGGCAGACGCTTTTATCCAAAGGGACTTACAAGTGAGGGGCAACACTAAAGCTTCAGCGTAGTAGAAGGTACACAATGGTCATAAGTTTGTTCTCCACCGCAGCCACTTCAATATCTGTTTATATGTCACATGTACTGAGAAGGTATCTCACAACTGCTCACTGTAGTTTCTATGGATAAAAGTGGCAGCTAAGTACCAGAACTGTAAATGCAAATGTCATTGTCCTAAGCCAGTAATGACTGGGCATTACACTGCATAGGTTTGTATTACATTTAACCCATATTCCACAAATCTCTCCAGGGGGGGAAGATGGAAAGAATTGTGGACTTTATATACAGACACACACAGTGCTAGTGTTTCTTGTGTTTATGTTCTACCAAACACTGACACCGTTTAGTTTAGATAGAATCGATAATACCCCTTAAAGAGCCTGCCACAGTGAAGCTGCTCTCGCCCTCAGTGGAACAAACCAGAGAAAAACATATGCCACACAGCCATTACGCTCCACAACACACACTCTAGCCACTGTACACATGGTGAACACACAGTGCAGGAAACAAATGCAGCGTTCTCTTCTCTCACCAAGTGTAATTTGGACCCCAACCCTCCCAATTTTCTGTCTGGGACAGCCTGTGGACGGGCTGCGGAGAGCAGTGAGCGTACAGCCCTGTTAGGTTTAGGTTTCTCCGCCTGTTTCCCTACACACACCAAGAATGTGATAAACAATACATGCATTCTTAGGATCTGGCAGACGCATACACAGATCCATGCACATGCTGACTTACATGCAGCACGGCACATATGTAAACACACGTACAGACAGATCTGGCTGTGCCCTCAAGCAGTTATAAAAACTACTGTACATAGGTTAAAACCCCCTGGTCTTTCTCATACACATACAATCCCACATACAACAGGACTGTGAACACACACTTGATTCAGTTAGCATTCTCTGGAGCAGAGTGTTTCCCAACAGGATTCAGGCACACTGCAGCCCTGTGGTCAAAATGTTACAGAATGATGTTGAATTATAACCAACAGTCACTCTTTTCTTTGGAAAAATGGGAAACCCTTATGCAATGTTAAAGCCTGAAAGAAATAACAAAAAAAAAAAAAAAAAAAAAAAAAAACACAGTTGGCAAAAAATTACATTATTGCAAGTCAGGCATATAGGAACATTCACAACTTGACATTAAAATGAATCATGTACAAATATCAGCTGTGTGAAAAAGAGACTAATCCCAATACAGAACAGAGGCTCTCTGTAGAGTTTATTCAGTGATTCTTTAAACAAAACAGCATGGCTTTATGAGAATAAAACAGCTAGTCATATATGGGTGGGATATATTTAATGGGTGAATTCTTTCCCTATTTTTTCTAAATCATTTTCTCTGTTTGGATTGACCCACTTGTCAATTCCTATAAATATCAGGATTTTCAAAAATTTATTTAGGTCCTATAGAGTTGACTTATTTTGGATGTTCAGGGTTCAAAAAGTCAACATCTGTTTGAACTGGAAAATATGTTTAATTGCTTTAAGAAAAAGTCAATGGTCGGGCGACCTGGCGGGTATAAGCCTTTGTTCACAAAAATGTGAGGAAAGAAGTCAACAGGGACATCCAATGAGAATTTGGCATGAAAAATTATCACAGGGCTTTATATTTCTATTGCATGCAACTTTTAGAGTAAACTAAAGCTGACGGTAAGCTGAAACTAACAGAACTTGATATTACTCTACATCATGCAGTTTAAATTGATTGAGTTTTAGATTGAAGGTCAGTGTTAGATGAATTGTGTGACTGTGATGCACTGTTTTGCTCCTGTGTGCAATAACATAGCTTTTCTGAATTTGCTTAAGGTCTGACTTATGCCCACTGTCATCTAAAGTGACACTTGCCTCACCAGTCAGCCGTTGCTAGCTGAGCTGTTGTTCCATTATGTTTATGTAATTCAAATCAAACTTTTGCTTAGAATTTCCCCTATCAGTCTTTCTGAAAACAATTAAACATGTTCCTGCGGTTTAATGAGTACCTTATCAGTTGCTGGTGGTGCAGGGTTGCCAACTTCGGGTACCTGTGGATGTAAGTGTGGTAAACAGAAATCTTTGTTAGCAAAAGTTACACTAAAAAAACAACTGGCTGGCAATTTTGGCTACTTTACATGTGAAAACTTTGGTGCATGGTATCGTGAGCTAGCCAAGTTACCTGTGATAGTCTCATTTCTGAACACTGCACTTCATCTTCTCCATTTTCCCTCATTCTCATTCCTGCTGCCTCTCTCCCTGTCTTTCTCTGAACTGTTTGCTAATACCGGTTTCTCATCTCTTTCTCTCTCTTTTACCTTCTTAAAGTATCTCAATAAACTTGGCATTTGGAATAATAAGTCATTCCTGAAAACACTCATAGTAGTTAGCTAAGTTGCATAGAAAAACCGAGTACCATTGTAGCATGTTGCTTACTTTAAACTTACTCTGTACCGTGCAGAGCATTTATTCATACAAATATTATCAGATTAATGTGATAATAATGTGTTTGCATACAAAAAACTACTGTCCACATTTAGTTTTATAAAGCCTGATGAGGGCATAGCGCCCAATATATCTAGAGACTAGTTTCGGTCTTGATATGAAATCCCCCTGACACTCTCTTTTGATATCGTCTCTCTAACATATTTGCTGTAACTGCTATGTGCAATTATGTTTAGAGCCATTCACCACAGTGAAAGCATCTGTAATGGATAATTTTAGAATAACAATGTATCAAAGGAGATTGTGAGAACAATGTGATAATGTGAGAACTTAGTTTGGCATGTTAGAATGGTAAAACTTGGTAACTGGCTCTACAGAGTACAACTGAGGCTGAATGTAATGTCATTACTTTTGCAAATATTTGGACATGAAGCGGAGTATTGAACAATAAAAACTTTGGTTAGTGAACTTTGGCCCTTTATAGCAAATTTCAGCTCATTGTTAATGCATGTTCATAACACTTCCACATCAACCTCTACAGGCCACACATTATAAAGTAGTAACATGGGGTGCAAAGTGATGATTAAATTTCCCATTGAATGAAAACTGGAGATTTACTTCACAGCATCAGAGTGTCAGTGTAAAAATCCTAAAGTGCCTGGAATCTAAGAATGTCTGTTAGCTTACCATTTAAATGTTGAGAACATAGAGAACACATCTTCCATGTGACCACAGCAGGTAATCTGAGATTCCCAAGCAACAGTTTAGCATGAATGTTAAATGATACCTCACTCTCTGAGTTCAGCTAATGTTTGCTTGTGAACTCTGTACTCTGTGAACATAGTTGCCTGAACCTGACTTTGGTTGACTTGAGCTGTAGCATGTAGCTGGTGGCGTGTGGTAGCAACTGAGGTACCAGGTCAAGGGGTTATGGTTTCTGTGGGACGTCTGAGGACACCATGCTGCCTACTTAGACCCAGCTGTTAAAACACACACGCACACACACACACACTCATATACACACACATAGAAACAAGCTATCCAAGACAACCAGGTGTCCTTTAATGAATGAGTGTAGTGTATCCCACCTGCACACACACACACACACACACACACACCACATCACACTAATTCATATAAACATAGACAGGTGAGGCTGATGGCATGGACTATGTATCAGCACTATGTGTGTATGCAGCAAGGCCTCTAGAGGGGGCGCTGTCTGTGTTGAAGTAACAAACTACTGGGTTAACATATTACAGTTGTCAGCAAATTGTGTGTGAGATTGTGTGTGCGTGTCTGACTCATTCTGTGGTGCAGTCAGGGTGCTGTATGTATACATGTGTTGACTCAGTGAGATTGGCGGCTTGGTCTCAAGGGAGCTGTGGCTTAGACGGCGCTGGCGCACTGTTAAAGCTAAACACACCTAATTGAGGAGGACGCTCACAGGCCCTCCTCTGTGTGTGTGTCTGTGTTTGTGTTTGTATGTGTATGTGTGTGTGTCCGTGTGGAGAGGGAGGGAGAAAGTGTGAGTTAGACAAGACTGTATGGAATGAGGAGAACACAGCAGTCTTGCTGTGGTAAATAACATGGGCACATACTTCAGTGACCCTTTCTGCCCCTTTCTTGACAATTAACTGCTTTTCAGCAGCCAAATGAAGTCTATGTATTCATAGAGTTTCAATATGAGAACACTTCCAAGCCAAATCTAAGACCTGAACCAAGATCTTTTCACACAATTAAAGACCGACACAGAATGTGGTACTCTTCTCTGTGATTGCTGGCATTTGAATGTCATACAATAACTGCTATGCATGATGCTTTTAATGCTTCTCCTACAATAAAAGTCAGGGATATATGCATTTCACTCTTTGTGTGTGCATACAGTATGTGAGTGTGCCTACACATTTTACAAGACTGCATTTCAGTCTACAATGGATGCCTGCAGTTAGAGGTTTTCTGGGTATGCTCAACCAGTAGGAGACCCAAGTAGACCTAGAAAATGAGCTTATGTATCTCATGTGGCCTGGGAATGCCTCAGGATTCCTCAAGAGGAGCTGGACAATGTTGCTGGAGAAGGGGATGAGCTTCATAGCTCAGCCTGTTGCCACTGTGACCAAATTTCAGCAGCAGAAAATGGATGGTCTGATGGGACAACTCACCCAAATTTCAAACAACATGTTGTAGACAGATCCCAACACCAGGTCCTGTTTCAAGTTGGGTTTGGGCCATTTTGACTTTACCAGCTACTTTCATCTGGTCGGTGTTGGGAAAAGGCAAAGTTGTTCTACTAACCAGTAGGCTAAATATTTTATTGCTTTGATTCTGTAATTCTGTACTATTACATGCCGCAGGCTGACTGCATTGTGTGTATTGCAACTGAACCCATGGCTTATTGGCCAGTAGAAGTTGCTGGTGGGCCATTGTACTACATTCTGTGTTGGTCTTTAACTGTGTGAAAAGATCTTGGTTCAGGTCTTAGATTTGGCTTGGAAGTATTCTCATATTGAAACTCTTAAAGCTTGCTCAGACAGAGATGCATCACTCAAGAGAAATGCTTTGATACTCAATGTATTTTAACAGAAGAATGCACAGAGAGTTGTAAAAATTTTGAGGGGGATCACCTGTCAAAGGGTAAGCCAATCCGAAATCCTGCCTTTTCACACGGTCAGTCACAAGTGTTTTCATTGTACCTTACAATTTCTTTGTATGAACGGGACCAAACTGAACTGAGAATCAACACATCAATAAATGCAAACTGCATTTGTTACGTGGAAAGCTCTCCATTTTGTTGGGGTTATTTAAAACAAGCATATTCTTTCTCATTCTGTGTAGCATTTGCAAAATCAGAGAGGCCTAAACCCAGCTTGCTATAGTTACAACCAGAGAAGTGAGTTCAAAGATATTTTTTGGCTTAAATCTAACTTGAACAACTCCTTAAATCTGGAATCTCATATCTGCCGTTTCTTCCACATGATGTGAACTCTGCATTAAACAGGGCAGGTGTTGCAGGTGTTGCAGATCTGCTTCTGGGCCGCCTCGCTCACTGAGCCTTGTTCAATGCGGGCACTGTTAAGTGAGTGCGTGATTCCAGTGTTTCAGCAACTCCTCTGGCTGCTTCCCTCGGATGATTACGCCAGCAGGGTTTACTTAAGGATGGGAGCGTGACAGTTGCTGGAATGCCTCTGCTCTGCCCACAGAGAATGGGACATGGGTCACACCAACACTACAGTTACACAGGCCTGGGCAGCACGGTTCCACCAAGTAGTTCAAATGGGCCGTGGATCAGAGGGGCTTGTTCCCAACTTGGCAACAGATGCTGCCATGGATTGTATATAAATGTCCTGCAGAACGTTTACATCTGTCCTTAACTTTTACACATTTCTGTTGGTTTTATAAATATACAGTAATTCTATAATTATTGTTAATATTTTTTATGATGGGCAAGAAGAAATGCAATGGGTTAATCAACTGGCTTTCATCTGCTCTGCTGGAAGTGGGCCATTTTCTACATTGATTTAATTTGCTTGAGGTTTTAACTGGTGCTCTTTTAATTACATCATCTTGTTATGTCCTCTTCTTATGCAAAGGTTTAATGGCACTCAACCATAGAATTTGTGCCACCGTTTGTCCAACTCCTATGGAAGTAAACACGTTAATTAGCGTTTTCTTTTGCAGATTTTCAGAACATTTGGTTAAAATTTGTGGTAAATTTGGATGGAATGACTAATATGCAGAAAATACATATTGAATATAGGGATAGATGCAGTATTTGCTACAGCAATTTACAGTATAATTGTACCTCCATAAAGTTGGGGAATTTGCAAGAGACAGATTTTAAAAGAGAATCATAAAATGTGGTGAGGCCAAGATATCTTAATTTGTAGTTATAATATAGGATTCTGCATTTCCCAGAGTGCAACTCAATAATGTTCCTTTGTTTGACCCTCCATGCTTGGCAAATGCCCATGTCTTTGAACTACACACCTCCTCTTTACAACACAGGCGTTCTGTTAAAAATTTATAATATCAAGGTGACCCTGATGACGTGATCAGGGTTAAATTGTCAGACTTGGCAAAAAGCTCCTGCAGAGCCACAGAGGACATTATGCAGCTGCTTTCATGAGATGACTTGTACTCCTGATGATGAGTAAATTAATCTTGATGAGCAGATAATATCTTGTGTCTTTCTTAAAACTATTTATTATGGAATTCTTGCTTAATAATCAAGATTACAGTAAAGAAATATGGGAAATATGGGAAAGATGGGACTACTGATTGTCACCTTCTCTAAAACCAAACCAAGAGTTTGTGTGTTGATCTACTAGTTCCCCATTTTGTGGAGCTTCACCTGAGACCAAACATTACTAAAAGGCGTGTTGGATGCACAGTCTTCTCAAGCTGTATTTATTTCCTGGCTGGCAGCTTAGTGATGGTGATGGTGGTTCGTGTTAGTCACGGCCTGGCTCCCTCAGAGGAGCCACAGAGTTACTGTTGGCCCAGCTTCAGCCTGGATCAGAGACCTGATTGGAGGTCAGGTCGCCAGCCGGATATCAAGGCTTTGGACATGCATTCACAAAGCTGATGGTTTATTTATCTCTGCTTGTCTATGTACGTACTGACTTCTTCCAGCTATGGAGGAATAGCACAGTACTGCTATAAATTAATGCTGTGTGAAATGATTTTCAGTACCTGGTGCGGAATATAATTACAAGTACAAATGTAATATAATGACCAAAAATGTCCAAGTAAGAGTTAATGGTAGATGTTCATCACTAGTACTTTTCTTTGCTTTTCAAAGATGTTAATGTGTATGACTTTCTGCTTACTTTTTCTCTGGGCCATGGAAGAACAGAGCTGGTTGGGCAAGAGTCAGATAAACAGCTTAACATGAAAGGTGAGGAGGTCCATTAAGCAAATTGACTGACAAAGTGGATTGACGTTGGAATGGGCTTTAGCGTGAAACTGGCACTCAGAGGTCTTTCGTGCGAGACAGGCATGCCACTCATTTAATTTGAACTTCATAAACACACTCACACTCATACAGGCTCAGAGAGGTGGGAAAGGAGAGAGCGACTTGGCATGAATCTGTGCCCTTAGCCCCCAGTGTCACGCTCTACCTGCAAGAGATTAGAGCTCTCAGATCTCCAAGAACCATAGGTGACTGCAACATGGGAGCATGGCTGCTGGGCTCACAGTAGGGGATGTCAGTCACTTAATCAGCAGCTTATACAAACATACTTTACCTCGCAAGAAATGTAAGGCAAAAAAGATAAATACAATTCTCCCAGCAACAACACCACAGAATAGTTTTGGCTAGCCCCTGGAGACATGGGTTTTGGTGAACACAGTTTGTTTCAGCAGAGGACAGTGGTGTTCCAGAAGCAGAAAAATCTCTTAGTAGTCAGTACTGGCCTTAGTTGGCCATTTTTATTTGGAGTCTAAGAGCAGACTGCTGAGAGATGTCTCTGGGCTACATGAGTGCTGCCATGTTTTAATGTTTAGTAGAGCATCCTACTAACTCAGCAACACTGTCTCCTTTAAAATATGATTCTACACTCCTAATTTGTGTTTCTATGTTAGCAGCTAGCTGCTAACTGTTTGTCTGTCTAACCAGGTACCATAGAGTGGGTTTATCACAGTCTTTTCCAAACAGCATAGTTGTGGATGGAACAAAAACAATGGACTAAAAGATATTGCAATGATCTGTAGAGCTCGGGGGAACAGCAGTCCAATAATCCTCTGTGACTTCATCACTATGAACAACCCCTGTCATATCACAAATAGTCATTTGACCCACTATGAATGTAAAACTATTACCTCATTTAAGACCATGACATTGTCCTTACAGAAGTGCTGCAGGCATGACAATGTCATTCTTGTGTCAGTCCATCGCTTGAGTCCAGACTAATATATTCAACAACTACTGGGCAGATTGAAATGAAATTTTGTAAGATATTAGCAATTTTCAGCTTTAACTGAAATGTCTCAGCAACTATTGCATGGATTATCATCAAATTTGGCTCAGACACCCATGTTCCCCTCAGCATGAGTTGTAATAACCTTGGTGTTCCTCTGCCTCATCAATTACAAGTTTGACTTTTAATCTGTCCAATATTTTGTTTTCTGATCTGACCTGTAAAACTATCAACATTCTTATAAAACCTGTGTTAGCACTTACCTCAAAGCACCCCTTTGCCAAAGCACAGCCTTACAGAGCTGCTAGCATGGATATAAACTCTTGTTTATCTTCAATACTGTGTAAAGGTTTTTGGCACTAAAAGTAAAACAAGGATTCTTTCAAAAATAATGCCATGAATAATAATTAATACTATTTGGTGTGACCACTCTTGGCCATTAAAACAGCAGTTCTCCTCCTTACACTTGCACACAGTTTTCAAGGCACTTGGCAGGTAGGTTGTTCCAAGCATCTTGGATAACTGTCACAATGTCTTCTGTCACTTCATTTAAATCCCAGACTGACTCCATGATGTTGAGATGAGGATTCTGTGAGAGCCATAACATCTGTTGCAGGACTCCTTGTTCTTCCCATGGCTGAAGGGCTCATTGTCATGCTGCCGAATGAATCTGGGACTAATCAGACGCCTTCCTGATGGTACTGCGTAATGGATAAGAATCTAAACATTGTTAGTGCTTAAAGCATTTGCACAGAATTGTAGAAGCTCAAGACAGCAGTACTCAATTTTCAATTTTGATGAAAAGATCTAATGTAGATCTAATCTAGATCTACGCTTGCACAGAACTTTTACTCAATGAGAGTGAGAGGGAAAGTGACATTGGTCAGAACACAAAGCCTAGTGAGGCTTGATTCTCTACCTGCTGGATGGACAAAAAGAGTGAGGCTAACAGACAATCAAAAAGTGTGTGTGTGTGTGTGTGTGTGCATGTATGTTGGCACGAGCACACTACTCCAGATGCTTGTCATTTCAGTCTTAGCACGCATGGCCACCTGTTCTGAATAAAGTGGTGCCCTCCCCCCCGCTCTGCTGTGCATTTATCATGTAGTTTACAGTAAGGTGATATTCAACATGAGGGCTGTGTTCCTCATGTGCTGCTTCACTACAAATCATACAGCATCTGATAAGTGTCATAATGCATAGAGCTGCAGGGCCTTTCCACCTCTCCTTTTATTAGTCATTTCCTTACATATCAGGTGCTGAAGTCACTCACTGCTGTCTGCTGCTAACTGAAACTGACCACTGATTTTTATATTTTGTTTATTAGCAGATTACTCACTGATGATGTCAGTGATTGACTTGAAAAAAAAAAAACTGACACAGACTCAGAATGAAAATTTGAATTTTATTGACAGGTCACAGTATTATTTTCCTGTCTGTGCTTTAACGCTTTATATATACTCAGACTTCTGAAATGGTATAAAAAGTCTTCAGATCATTTATGTCAGTAAACATTGCAATGCTAGACTGTAAAACTGCTCCAGGGTAAAGGTTTGCATAGAAATGTTTCTCATTATATACATCATATTATTTTATTAATAGCTTCTGCTGAAATGTTACTCATGTGTTCCTGTCTAAGTAGAACGTTCTTGTTGCACTTGGTCGAGGTTTGGCTAATTATTAAAAAAATTAACAACAAATGTTTTACGAGATTGTCATGTAAAGAGTACAGAATGTTGTGAAGTATTGTACTGTTTTCCATTTTTAAAACATATAAAAAGAGCAATAATCTATTTTGTTTGATATCTAATTTGGCCATATGAGGTATGGTATGTAGACATACTTTGCCACTCACATACCAGGATTTCTCACCACCTGTGTATCTCCGGTGACAGTCCTGCTGCTGGCAGAGAGAAAGCGCAGCACCATCAGATAACAGCATGCACGGTTATACACAGGTGAGGTGTGTGTGTATCTCAGGTGTGGTGTAGCATGACGAGAGCAGAGCAGCACAGTAGATGACCCAGATAAGAGGATTATTAGTTTATAAAACATCTCACCTACACAGCTGGGCTGAGATCATGAAGAGCCCTCCACAGCACTGGAGATACTGTGATAGATCGTCACTATGTAGCTCATCTGCTCCTGTAATACAATTATTAACAGCAGAATCTTCATATCTCCTTGTATTAAACATATGGTATCTCAGTGTCAGTAGCAGCTATGTTTGTCACATAATTCTGTGGTTGATATTATTAACAGCTGTGCCAGACAATTCAAGTTTTTAGAAGGAAATAAAACCTGTTGCACATGCAACGTTGGTTAGAAAACTGTTAAGTGGTCTACTGATCAGCTGGTTAAAGAGGGACAAATGTGCATCAAGCATGTACATTATGTTAGTAATGTTAATAGTAATTTGGCATTCTTGTAAGGAGTTAGATGGACTAATGAAGCTAATTAACTGGCTGCTGGCTGTAGCTCCACATTTGATGAGTAGATATGAGAGTGGTATCAATCTTCTCACCAAACTCCTTAGACATTCACAAATGTGACATGATTTCCTCCTAACAGTCTTTTTAGTAAGTTTCATATTTAGGACATACATATCTGGTTATTATTTACTGTATTTCTGACATTTTCTGACAGCTGTCTCTTCAGCTCTGTTTTGGTCTCCACCAATTCTCAACTAATGTCTGGCTCATAAGCTACTAAATGCTCCATAGTTTTTACTAGCGAGTTGCTAACTTTGTCTATCTGCTGTGTATTGACAAGTAGTGTGCAGTGAGTTTTTTTTTTAGAGCTTTTATCACTAAAAACAACTGCCTGCTGCAGCTGGAGATGATGAGAGCAGTGAGACAGAACCACAACCATAGTGAAGTTACCAACCATGAAACCAAGACGATGCTGAAAGACCCTGTAAAGTTGAAAGAGCTGAGGAGAATCACAGAGTTGGGTGATAATTCGCTGTGGCTATATCACTATGTGCGACTTTTTCATGAAGAACTTCTGTCTGTTGCTCTCTAGTGGTAGTTTCAGAAAAGACACTGAGACAGACAGACATGCACACAGGTACCCTAAAATATGTGTTGTTTTTGCATGTTTGTGCAACAGATAATTATATTACCACAACATGGATTTCCACACCAATGAATTGGTTCCTGTTGAGTGGTGTGTGTATTTAATGTGTGTGTGTGTGCAGGCATGTGTATCCATCCATTTGTACGCTGTTTTCTGTGGCTTCTCTTGTCATCATTGAGGTCAGCAGAGACCCAGGATGAATAACACATCATGGAGACTAACTGGGAACACTCGTGCGAACAGGAGGAAACTGGTTCCAATGAGGTTTTGCTGATCTCACGACACCACGCTCGTTTTAAAATCTTCCCATGAACATGGTTATGCTAATGACCTTTTGAAGACTTCCTGGTCTCTGTCCAATCATGTAACTCCATCCATGCTGACAGTGGATCATGCTGTGGAGAGAAAGAATCACACGGATGTGGATAGATCAATAGGATGGGATGACAGGCCTAATGGGCTCCGAATGTCACACACATGCACCAAAGACTGAGAAACTTACTCAGTGCTCAAATTGTGTCTAAGGAACATGCAGGAATAAGTGTGTGTCTGTGGCCCTCAAGAGGGCGTTTATTGGTTTTAAACACACACACACACACACACACACACACACACACACACACACACACACACACACACACTTGTTTAAGTTAATTTCCTAATTCAGCTGTGTAAACCCTCAGAGCACAGTAGTTTGTTTTTGCCTCTAACTTGATGTCTCTTTTGCAACATCTGGCTCTGCTTCTTCAGAATCAAACTGAAGCCAGCGTTTGGTTTCCCTGCTGGGTTAAATTCACCACGCTTTGGGACCACGACACGCAAACAGTGTCTTTCATGATGCTGTCTGACATCCATCCTCTCCACCTTTTTTTTTTATCCTTTATTTCATTTCATTTTCTATCCTTCTTTCTTCCCATCTGCTTCTCAGTGCTTGGAAAATACACTGACACATTGATATGGTTTCTCTTACACCCTCCTTACTCTCATCTGTGTTGTACAAATCTAAGTATTGTATTGTATTAGAAAGAGTCCTGGTCTTAGTCTTCTTAATCAAAACTGTAACTAACTTCTAGTTGAATCATCTAAATTGACTTGTGGCACTCCAGGTGCTTGGGATAGACTACAGGTGTGGCATCACTTACTGTCTCTGAGTCACCTTACCTAAATACCTATGTCTGAATGATATCTGCTCAGTGCAATGAGTTTGAAAATGTGACATTTTTAACAATAAGCTATACACTGATACAGTTTCTGAGACAACATGAAGTCAGTTTTTAACACTGAGTGAAGGTTGTCATGCCTCTATTGTGATCACGGGCAGTTGATATATGATAATAATATATGATGATGATAGAGACAGATCCAGTAGTCACAGATCCAATGAATTTGTACCCTGTTCTCTTTATGTGTAAATTGAAATGCTCACAAAAGAGGTGGATGGCAAACACATTTTGTTTTTTCCTGGCAAAAAACCTCTCTGTTTAGAAGTTTTGCAAAAACAAAATAAATAGCCATTTCTATCTTAAAGCTGTATTAATTTGCCGAAATCATAGGGTTTTTTAAATATATATACATCATGCATATGCAATTGTGTTTCTGGCCAGCTGCTGATATTCATGCTTCATTTAGTGTTGTTTTAGCTTCATAAGAAATATATGTAGCCCTTACTGTATGTTCAAAAGCCTTTTCATCGCCTTGCATTATTTTAATGTGTTGTAGTGATTTGCTGAGTCAGAGCTATAAACAAACAAACAAACAGTCATCACTGTCAACAGGCCTTGAACTGAAAATGACGTCACGAGGTCGGGGCAGTGCAGACATTCAGGACAGCTGAAACATCGCAGAGGTGGTTTGGAGGGAAAAATTGATGTGTGCATGCTGATTATTCATCATGGAGTGACTTCTATTTGCTTTTTTAAAACCAGAATAGCGGAACATTCCTGCATAATCCTTCACAAGACGTGTGCTTTCTGCTCCCAAACATCTTTATTAGCATACGAGCTAATCTCTTGAACTCTCCCCCTCGTCTCCTCACTCCTGCTCTTCAGCCTGGAATTCCTTATCTCTTTTACACAGCACTAATAAAACTTACTCTGTGTGTGTGTGTGTGTGTGTGTGTGTGTGTGTGTGTGTGAGGAGTAATAAGAATGGTGTGTGTGGCATAGTGCCCATTGCCTCTTTAGGGCAGGATATTAGAGAGGTCTGGAACGCCTCAAAATGTATTAACACAGCAGGACACATGGAGGCAGCAGCAGTGATGGTGTTTGTTTGAACAGTGACTGAGAGGCTGATAGAGAGCAGTGTGCACAGCTTTACTTTATGTTTGGAAGGTTTCTTTAAATAGACTATTTCTCCAATCCCCATTTTTTTCTTATTCACTCAGTTTTCTTTGTCTTCTTTTTACTTTCATCTTCTTTCCTCTATTCTCCCCCTATTTTCTCTTTGTCTACTCTGAGTTTGCCATTTGTTTCCTCTCCTCCCCTCTTCTCTGTTCTCCTCTTTTATCTCTCTTCCTGTCATCCCTTCTTCATTACTCTGCTCTTTTTCTGTTGCTTCTTCTCCTCTCCTCTGTGCCCCCCGTTCTTCTTTTATACCCTCTCCTCTTCTAGTTCTTGTATTTTTTAAATCTCTTCTCCTCCTCCTTTTCTCCTGTTCTCCCATCTGTTCTTCTTTTTTCTTTTTCCTCTCCTCTTCTTGTCCTCTTCCGTTATCTCCTGTCCTCCACTCTTTTGCCATCTCCTCTCCTGTCCCCTCCTCTCATTCTGTACTTTCATCTTCTCTCCTTCACTTTCTCTTCTTCATTTTCATCCATCCTCTTCAAATTTCCCTCTTTTCCTATCACGCCTTCCTCTTCACTCCTTTTGTTCTGCTCTTTCATACTCTCTTCCTCCCTTTTCATGTGTCTTCTTCTGTTCTTTTCTTCTCTGTTCTCTGTTGTTCTCCTTACCCCTTTCTTATTTCCCTTCTTTATCTTGTCTCCTCTCTTCTATCCTCCATTTTCCTCTCCTGCCCTGTCCTTTTTCTTTCTTCTTTCATCCTGTCTCTGATTTTCCTCCCATCTCCTCCCATATCCCCTCTTTTCCTCCTCTGTCTTTTCTCCTTTTGCCTCATCCTGTCTGTTTTTTTTCTCCTCTTTTTTCCATGTAACTACAGTATTATTATCCATCTTCCTTTGTCCTGTCCTTACATCTCTTCTTTATTTTCCTCCCCTCTCTATCCTTCCCTCTTTTTTGGCCTTTTCTTCTCTCATCTTCTCTACTTCCCCTCCTCTCCTCTTATCCTGTTGCTTCCTCACCTCCCCTCTTTTCTCCTCTCCTCTTTTTTGTCTCCTTTTCTCTTCTCTTGTCCTCTCTTTTCTTTCCTCTCCTGCCCTGTTTTTGCTTTTCCTCTCCTGTTGCCCTGTTTTACCTTATTTTGTTTCATCTCCTTTTTTCTTTCCCCTTCTCTTGTCCTCCTTTCTTCCCTGTCCTCTTCTCCTCTCCTCCTGCTGTCACTTCCTCTTCTCTCCTCCTCTCCTCTGGAATGCTGTGTTGTTTTGTTTTGACCTGTTCATCAGTGTGATGGATTGAAACACATTCCCCAGTCATCAGCCAGCTCTCTCAGTCTCACCTCTTCTCCCATCACTTTATCACAGCCAGTCATCTACAACAAGGCCTCTCTCAGGCAGCCAAGACTTACCTCTTCCCTGGCAGTCCATTTAAAATACTAAGATCTATTTAATTTTGCAAGTTATCATCAGCACTGAGGTTTATATTGGTTTGCTGACATACATGATAGGGCTGACATTGGACTTTTATCAAAAATTTGGCCATATCAGGTCCTCAATACCACGTAGTTTGGATAAAAGATTTTTTTCTATGAATTATCAAATCCTTTAAGCTAAACATTATCATTATCATTCATTTGGGGTTTCCTACTGTGAGTGAATAATAGAGTTCAGTCTTAAGTCTTAATATAAGCTTAAGACTAAACTCTAAGCTTGAATCAAATGTGTGTGACACTACATAAAAATAGACCTGTAAGGTTATGTAACTGGTAGTATTTTGCCTATTTTGTCTTTGTTTTTCTGGAATCATGTGTCATTTGAAGCCACATGCTTAAACGTCTTTGAACAGTTAATCAGTGAGCTCTTATCCTTCCCAGAAGAAACACATATGCTCATATAGAATGTAGTGTTTTATTATAAGTGATTTATTATAAAATATAAAATCCAGCATATTTTCAGCCTTATATATGGTCCATATATCACTTATAAGTTTGGCATGTATGTAATATTTCAACCACTTGCCAGTGCTGTATGTAATGCTGTAACCATTTTCAGCAGCCAAACTTACTTCAGCTGTCTTCTGATAAATTGTGATGATTATGGATGGCAAAAGAAACACAGAGAGTTTGGCTGTGAGTTATTTTCTCCTCTCCAGCTCTGTTGGGCATCACTACAACCCAGCCACCCATCAGAGTTAAGAAGAGTTCCTTTTGGACAGCTAAAAAGCATTCCAAGTATATAGAGAATATGATAGAGCACTGGTGAATTTATTTTGAGCCGGGGGACCATCCCACCCGGAGACAAGATGCCTATAAAATGGCCTAAATAATAGCTTTGTCGTGAGAATAAAAAAATGTCCAAAAGTAATCTGATTGATCTGGCTGTATGACAACTGCAGATATATAAAGTGTACACCCTCCTTTTATGTTCCACAGAAAGAGGCAGTGGTATAAGACACATGAAACTGTGAAACCAAAAGAAAAGCAAATATCATAACCTCTTAGTGAGAGCAGCTTTCTGTTCATCCAGGTACAGTGTACAGTTATAGCTTGGCTACAGGTCTGCAACAAACAACAACAAATGGAAAACTTTATTTTGTGTACCGCTGGCAGCATTAAAACATCTTTAGTCCAGACTGAAACATCTCAACTGGTTACCCGGGTGATTACCATGCATCATGACAGTCATGGTTCCAAGAGCATGAATCCTAATGACTTTAGTCTGACTTTTAAAAGTCCCTGACTACTCTGGTCCTCACCGATGTCTGCTCTTTTGAGTGAAATGTGTTTCTAGTAGATGGATTGCCATGTAATTTGGTACAGACGTCATGTTCCCCTCAGTATAAACTGCAGTAACTTAGGTGATGCTTGTGACTGTTCATCTGGCAACATTGAGTCAAACTTTAAATTTGTCCGGTATTTTGATTTATAGCCAAATACTTGTGAAAGTAGAGTGGCTAGCATGTCTGTGGATACTTAGTCTCATTCTTGTTATCAGTGGCACTTTCAGCATGGTTTGGGTTTGAATATTAGCTCATGGACACACACTCTCAGACAATGTTATTTTGTGATGTATTGATTCCTACCTATTTTGTGTAATGTTACTGAATCAACCTGGTTGGTTGCCCAACAAACCAGATGTGAAATGTTGCACAAGACGCATCACATATCAATGTGTTTTAAGGTGGAGTAATTTTTTAACAAAATGTGTCATGGATATGAAAGGAAGTTATTGACGCAATTCTTATGGACAGTCTGTAGAAGTTCTGCTCTAAAGAATGTGATTTAAAGTTGGGTAAATTATAATACCACCATACTAACACTGTCAAGGATCATATGATATTAATAGCACTAAAAAAGTTGCAAAAGTTCATGCTTCACTTCAAACATTATTTAGTAGAACAAATAATTTCTGATTTGTGAATATTTGATAAAAAAGTTCAGGTACACAGACAAAAATTAATGTGGCATCTTATTATTATCTCACCGGTACTGGTGACTGTTTTCACTACTCACAAAAAGTATCTATGTATGTGTGTGTGCATGGAGACAAATGAAGGGTGGGTACAAAAAAAGACCCCCTCCAAAAATACTCACCTATTCCTGTGATCAGCTCAGAGAGATATGCAAAGCCACACACATTCCAACACACACACACACACACACACACATACTCTCTCTCTCTGTCTCTTTCTCTCTCTCTCTCTCTCTCTCTCTCTCTCTCTCTCTCTCTCTCACACACACACACACACACACACACAGATTTGTATCTTCACGCTGATGGTTGCAAACACTTTGTCCTCTATTGGGAATCATAGCTGTGGATGCTCCCATGATTAAGCCCAGAGCAGGAAAAGGAAAAGAAAGAAAGGAAGAAAAAAAGAGAGAAAGAAAGAATAATACATAACAGCTATTTGCATTCGGTTTTTATGCTGTTTGAGTTAAGGAACCAGGAAACTCATTTAAGCTACATACATTACAAATGTTTGTTTTAGTCATGTGTGAAACATTCTTGGACGTTGTAGATCTACTTCTAGTGCACATACACAGAGTGTTGGCATGGTAATGTGGTACTGAGCATGTTTTGTGTGTGAATACATGTGCATATTACTGTGTGTCCAGAGAATGTGTGTGTGACAGCACAGAGGCCATTTGTGTTTAATTTACACTGGGAGGGAAGGGACCCAGACTGAGAGGCCTGTCATCACTGGGAGAGGACTGCTCCACTCTGCTCAGCACCCTCATCTCCATAATGGCTTCCAGTTGCTCGTAAAAACACTGAACCATGGGAAACCAAGAGAGTCCAGCAGCCATCAGAACTTCCTCAGATGGCCCAGCTGACCGACTGGCTATACATACCTGCGAGATCTGGGGTGTGTCGGCCGCGGTGTCACGATATTGGTACTGCACATGACAACCACTAACCATGGAGAGAATACCTCCTCTGATACTTGTTACCATTGTGTTGCATGCAACAGCAGTGACTCATCTCTAAAAAATTACAAGGATCAAATTTGGCATTGAATATGTGAAATGTTATGATTATTTTAAAAAATCTTTATGTATTTGACAACTTACATGGGACCAATGTTTATAAGTTTCAAAGGGCAGTATAAGTATAAAAGGTCAGTATAAGTAATGCAGAGGTTAAACCTGATACAAGTATAACCTAAATGCTACCTACCTAGCTGGCTAGGTAGGGTTAACTGCAGCAGCTAATGCTAGCTCGCTAATTCTGTTACCTCTTCACCTCCTAGCCCCAACTAGCTACCTATCCAGCTACATAGGTAGCACATGCAGCCTGGTTAAGCTAAATAATTAAAAGGAAGTAATAGTGTCTGTGTACTGTGTTTATTTACAACAGCATTTGGTGTTGTTGTTGCTGTTGCTGTAGCAGATGCTAAATGGATAATTCTGGTAGTGCACAACACCACTCTATTCTGAATTCTATATCATGAAACAGCATTTCATAATAACGAGTTCTGTTTTAATAATTGAATTTCATTTTTTTCTTCATTTTACAAATAAGTGTTAAACAATTGTATTCATTTTTATATATTTCATAAAACTGATATTGATATTGATATCGAACACTGTGGGACTTTAGACAAAATAACATGTTTTACATAACCCAATGGGACACATTATCTAAAAAATATATCAAGGATTAAATGATCATCAGAGTTTTTTTTTTTTTTTTTTTTTTTTTTTGGACAGGACAGTGGAGAGAGGCATGAAGCAGGGGAATGACATGCAGTAAGATTTCGGTCGATCCAGGGACCAGCTGCTCAGGGTACTAAGGCCATTTGGCTATGGGGCGCCACCCCCTACATCAACTATACTGAACTATTGGTGCATGCGGGTGGAGAATGGAAGAACACTGCATTTTAGACAGCAAAAGGAGCCAGGGTAATTGACAAAGATCACTACTGGATGCTAACCAACCTCTAACACACCCAATGATTACGATAATCAGTTCCCAAATCCCATCTTCTGTCCATCTGTGCCCTGGGTGTTCAACATCACTACTTGCAACAAAATAAGCAATGTGTTGCCACATCATCTTCACAGTGAGTATGGTGCATGTAATCTAACTTAATTCTACCTCTACCACCTTATAGTAATAGGTAGCATGATCACTGAAATGCATCCAGCTTTAGTATTTCCTTAAATGAGGAAGATTGAGTAATATGATGACATGACCTTGTTATTGCAACAAAACAGCCCCACAAAATGAGTTGTCTAGTTTTTTTGTTTGTTTTTTTGATGCCCTCACCCTTGTGCTGTGTGTTTCATGTACCCCCACCCTGCTTCCCCACCTCTCATCAAAACTGTTCACTCTCACTCTGAAATATTTGCACTATACTTCCCAGAGCTCTCTTGTCAGTCAGAGACAGAAGGTACATCAACTGTCATAGACAATAACATATAACCTAATATAATTTAACATAACGTATGAATTATTATGATGAAGAAAACATTTCATGCTAATGATTTGCTACCGAATTTAGGTCTGTTCAATTTGTTCACAGTGTAGAAATAACTGTAGAAAAAAAACTACTCTGTGAACTCCATATGTATATACAGTATACAGTATACAGCATGTCTGTATACATTCCACTGGGGCACTTAAGTCCTGATCCATGTCAACAGATTTGTGTTTTATTGGGTGGAGAAACAGCAGTAAGGGGCTGTGGCTCTGTGGGCAGCATTCATGCCAGCATAAACACCTCTGACGTGAACAAGCAGTTGCAATTTTGTGGGGGTGAATGCTTGTATCTGTGTGTGTGCATGATTACATGTGTGCGTGCATGTGTATGTGTGTCTTTCACTGTGTGTTGGTGTCTGATTGTGCAATCACAGGAGTAATCAGCATCAGACTTGAAACTAGATAAGGTGTTTCTCTCTATTGATGCAATATGATTATATTTACTGATAATCTGCTTTTCAAAACCAAGTTATGAAGTGTTCAAGAACCAAAAAAGCAGAGAAAACAGAATATAAAAGTAATGATAATGGTAAGTAGTATATCCATAATGCTGAAGTAAAAGAAGTAAAAAAAATGCAATAGATTACAGATCTATCTTACTAAATCATTATTATGTTGTTAGGGTCCTTTTGTTTACAAAGAATGACTTGTTGCTTTTTAAGCTCAGCCTGTTTTCCATGCCCTGATTACATTCTGGGTAAATTAGTCCAGTAACATGTTTTTTTTTTGTTGTTTTTTTTTTTACAGAACCTCTTACATCCTCTTCTCTCATTGTCAAGAAGCAGTTTGAGTGCAAGTTTTAGTGTCAAATAGTAATGACTGTTCTGCTGTGTGTTGTTCACTGTTGGGAAAAAGTGAAGAAACAATTATTTTGTTGCTATTTGTTTTCAAGCATTAACTCTGACTCTTAGCAATGTAACTAAATGTGATAACACTTTATATAACATGATTTACAGTGTATGAATCAGGTATTGATAAAATACTTGCTGGTTCTATAGTGGGATAAAATAAGGATATACTAAACAAGGAAGTAACAATTGGGAATATTTCTGTAAACACTGGGTTCCTGTGGGGTACAGTACTGGGAAACTAAACTGAACTTATTGTGTAATTAATGTGTAAAAAGGGGCTGAACAGTCACATATTATATTACAGCCCATGGACCTTATTTTCAGTATGGAAATAAAGTAATTAAAATAATAATTATTAGGGTACTCACTAGATATGAAAAAAAAAACTAGCTGTTTAATCTATCTACATATTTTTAGACTTAATTATGTGGTAATTTGCCTTCAATGGATGGCACTAGAGGCCTTCAATAATGATGCATTTGAGAATGTTGCTATAATATAATATGTGGCAGTTCTCCCTTTTTTACTCTTAAATTAAACACAGGTTGTAAACACCATTTTCCCCAAATTTCATTTTTGTTTCCCAGTACTGTAACCTGTAAGTGCCCAGTATTTACAAAATTACTTTCATTCATTTTTCATTTCCTCTAAAATGTCCAACTATTACTTCCTTGTTCAACATCTAACTTGTTTTCTTCCACCGAACCTTAATTTAAGTACCAGTAGGAACCAGTAAGTATTGGTCCCTTATTCATATAACTAAATTACACTGCCAGTTGCAGGCTTTGTTACACAAAATTTAGCTTACTTATGCAATGTAAGTGACACTAAAATACAAGTAAAATGTGTATGCAAACCAACACAGAGAAGGCTGTTATGGGCAGACACAGGTTCAGGCAGGCAATAAGACAGCAACCATTGTTTCAGACAGCTCAAAAGCAAAGACGGGTCAAAGTGACCCACAACATAATAGAAGTGTTAACTAGTGGTGGTCTGGCTTTGTGTTTCAGGCCTGAACGTATTTCCCTGGGATATTGTCACATTCCTCTGGCCCACAGAATCTGTGGTCAGCCACACATACAATTTTATTGTGGGAGAGTATGTTACCATGTAAGAATGCCAATGAAGTGATTGATATCGTCTATGCTGAGGACTGTGGTGTGTGTGTGTGTGTATGTGTGTGTGTGAAATGCCTTGTTCTCTGCTGTGCTTTGTGAAAGGACACATGTTTGATAGATTACTTGATTTGGACCACAGACATTTGCGTGTGGCAGACACAGATCAGAACTCTGTCAAATAACATCACCAGTACCTTCGCCAAAAGCACATTTATGTGTGTGTGTGTGTGGGTGGATGGGTGGAACAGGACAAAGAGGGTTGATGCGTGACAGGATGATAGTGTGATTTAGCGACAGAGTTATGAGGAATTTGTAATCATGTGGCTTTTGTGTGTGCGTGTGTGAACATTCTTCAGGAATCTCATCATTGACACCAAAAGGACAGAGCTTCACTGTATCAAAACACTGTGTCTGTGCTGCATTCAGGTTATCTAATTGGCTCCAGACGGAACCATGAACACTGATGCTGAAAATAGATCTGAGGGCTTCCACTGACCAAACACACACACACACACAAGCAAATTCATGTGGCTAATCACAAGAACACTTGCACACATAAATATAAACACACATGTGAATCCATCAACACATGTAAATTAATACTATTTATATACAGAATTCTCACATTATTATCATAATCATTCAGAGGTCATTGATCATATATCTGTACTCAAGGACATGTGATACAAAACAAACAACCTATAATGGGGCCTCCGATACATGGGATTCTGAGATAATCATCAAGCTAGGGAAGAAGAAAAATATTTCCTCTAAAATTGTTGTTTCAGATTTCCTAGTTTTTTTTATTCTTGGTGAAATACTACTACTACTACAACTATTACTACTACTGCTACTGTAACTACTACTACTACTACAATTACTACTACTATCACTACTACTACTGATAATATTGATAATATTAGCAATAGTGGTGTGGAGAGTTTTACTAATTTTTGATGTTTTTGATGATGATTTTTGACAGTTCTGTTCTCCCTCACTGTTTCCCGTCGAAGGGAAAATCCTGAAAGCATGCATAATTGAGACTTCGTCTGGACAAGGAGGCTGACCTATTCGCTCCTTGCACTTAAATGGGTAAAATATAAATGGGATGCAATAATTTAATTACACAGCTCTTGGTGGATTTTTCAGATTTTATTGGAATGAATGTATTAAAAAGTTCCAATAATACAAAGACTTATTCATTTATTTCTGGGTGTGTGTACAGTCAGAAAAACATATTCACAAATTTGGGCCTTCACTTATAATTATGTGTGGTCAAAATACTTTTTGGTTCAGTGTTTATCATATTTTGCTGCTGGAAGTTGCAATATCAACAACATATACAAACTGTGATGAGGACCTCCAAGAAGCACAAGCCATATACGTTAGGAGCTGCTGACCCATGCTACCTTCTTGCTACCTAATGTGCTCCACCAACCTTAGGACAGGGTGGAAGATAAATACTAATATTTGGGACAACCAGAATTGATGAGTATGCAACAGGTGCCAGTCCATGTCCAACAGATTTCTCATCAAGACAAAAAGCATTGGCACAGCAGAGGTACAGTTTTGAAAGGGAATATATCATGCAGAATACATTACTGGTAGATCTGTTAGGGTCATCATTCATGTCCAGTCAATCAACTCCTCGCATTTCTTTTAAAAGCAGTGTTCTCACAGCCACAGAGCACTAACAAGAGAGGAGAGTCTACTCCAGCTTCTCCCTGAATGTGTCCTGAATATACAGATAACAATAGACGGACTTTAATTTAAATGTTTCTGGAGCTACGTCCCGCTGGATGTTCTTTTTAAACATTTTATAGCAGTACCTTACCAACAGGTGATAAAGATATCATTCCTGTGTTCTTTTTCTTTCCATGGAAATACTGGTGTGCCTGGGGTTGAATGGCTAAATGATGAATCATATTTTCTTAAAAATACAGAAGAGGGCAGAATAAAAAGCAAAGGCAGGGACTAGGAAGAGTGATGAAACTATAAGCAACACATTGCCATTGCTTTCCAGCACTGGAGACAACTCTTGGTGAGAAAAGGAATGAAGTTTGATGTTTAACTCTCAACGTTTATTCTAGACTAGTGAGTAAACAGCTGTTATTGCTAACGTTGGCTATGTAAGGAAATTGCTTCTTTTAACAAGCTGCACAAGGTCTTCTTAATTCTGTGAGTTAGCCAATTTGTTAATGTTAGTTCAGCCAGTCAACAGTGCACAGTACACAGCTATGTATTCACTATGTAATACCTGTGTCATGGTAACCATAAATATTCCATATCTGAATTTTTGACTATTTTTAGCCACAATGGAGGAATGGCTCCTATGGCAATGTCAGTCCACCACTTTAGTCCAGACTGAAATATTTTGCGAACTCAATTACTGCATGGAATTTAGTATACTGTGAACATTCATTCAACAGTGTATCCTGATGACTTCAGTGATCCCCTGACTTTTCCATCAGCAGACATTGAGAATTAATTGTAATTAATCTACTTTGGTGATGCCAGTTGTTATTTTGCGCTCATAAGGTCAAAATTATAATTTGTTGAATTTAACCAAATGCCTGCAAAACTAATGGAATTTCTATCAGCTGTGCTTAATACAAGAATAGATGTTTGTGATTCTGCTTTGTACAAATGTACATTTTTAACGCTATGTAGTTCACCAACAGAACAATAGTTCATCATTCAGCTCTGTGTGCCTAATAAACTGATTCTGATCATGGCAGCATGTCACTGTTATTAGGCCAAGTGCATGTCTGATAATCAGTATTTAAAACACACAGACACATGCACAGTGGGAGGGGGTCACAGTCTCTTGAAGGGGGAGTTAACTGGTTCCAGCTTCCAAATGACTTGTTACTGTGGCAACCCCAGTCTCCTCCTTCAAGTGGACAGCACTGGGCAATTCCTAATGAGTTTCCAAAGCCAGAGACACTGTATCACTTACACACACATACACACACACACACATAAACAGAGACAGACACACGCCCTCTGTAAAGCCAGAGAGAGTGAATGGGATTTATTGTTATTATGATAACCTGGGAGTCCAGCAGTGGTTGAATGTGGCTGAAATAAGGCTGTTTTAATAAGGCCTGATTTAAAGTGGGACTCCTGGAGGAGTTAGACACATGCACACACACTTAATCTTGAAACAGTTGTCTCTCTCTCCTTCTCAGTCTCTCTCGCTCTCCCTCACTTTCAATAACTTTTACCTTGTCAGATTCTGGGTGTGTGTACACAGGGAAGAGCACAAGAGGTATTTATCATTTAAAATCATCTGTCTTGAGTTGCATGCAAAAGCAAGCCATCTCTGCTAAGTTATGAATGTGTGTGAGCATGTGAGTGCCTGTGTGTAACTTAACTGTTACATCCCAGGAGGATCAGGTCTCTGTATGTCTAAACTAAGCAGGCAGCCATGACAAACATTAGGCCATTGAATTATGACCTGTCTGTAATACCACCGGATACAAGTTTTGAGTTTCATATCGAAAATCTAAAAGTAATACTGTTAGTGGCATTAGCGGCAGGAGTATAACTAGGAATTATGGGCCCTTTGCAGTAGGTGACTCTGGACTCAAATTGAGCACAATGATCCCATCAATCACAGACATTTGCTTTCCTATTAAAATACATTTCACATAAATGGAAAAGGTCCTCATGGTACATTGAAAATTGAAAATTTTGAGAAGTTAGTGAACTTAGTGAAATCAAATAAGATAATCACAGCAACCCACAGATCAGTGGAATAGAGTGAAACAATTAGCAGGAATAGTATCAAGCGTTCTTGTGGATGTGCGTGTTTATACACTTTCACAAGAGTAAACATAACTGGGACCTGCACATAAAAACAGCGGTCCATAATGCTTTTAATGGTCAAAACCTCCTCAGGGGACCTTCACTGTACATACAGCATATACAAAACATGTAATTACAGTTGGGGTAAAAGTTGCAGTGTCCAAAATAGGAAGGGTTCATCCTCTAAGATGCATGAATTAGTTTAGCAAATTTCAGTGAAATTTTCCCTTTAGTTTTGGGTATTTTTAGTGGCCATGCTAGCAGCGTGGCTCAATGGATAGCAAGGTCGATCTATCTGTGTTTTCCGCTTAGTTGGCCTGCCACTGTGAGATTAATTACACTTATTACACAATTTGGTACAGTCATTAATGTCACCCAGATGATAAAACCTAATGACTTGGGGGACTTAATCTAGCGCTACCTTGAGATTCACACTGATGTCTCAACAACTATTGGAAGGATTTCCATGAAATTTGGTTCAGTTATCCAGAGAGAGAATGTCCAGAGAATTAATTCTACCAACTCTGGAAGATTCCCTCACTTTCCTCTGGCACCACCAGCAAGTTAAAAGTTCAGGCTACTTTGCACTCATTGTGGCGTGAAAGGGAGGAATCATTTGAAGGCATAATTTTGGGACCATATCAATACCAAGTTTTCACAAATCACTGCAAACTACTTAGGAGCTGCCAAGATCTCATGTGCTGGACCAAGGTGTTGAACAGATGGATGATCTGTACAGCTGAATATAATCACTATCTTCGCTGATAGAAGAGCACACACTAAACACTATATAGCTCTTTAATATTGAGTCTGGCTAACAGAAATGAATGGCCTTTTCATGTGATATTAGACAGCATCATTTGGTTTGACCTAAATATATGCTGGCATCTGCATAAACCACTGAAAGACATGACATCAACACTGCTACCTAATGCTAAATTCAATCAGAAAATTAATTTATTATATTAAAAAAAGACATCTTTCAGGCAGCAGACTTTTAAATGGACTTCTCATTGTGCTCACTGAATATCTCTTAGAATTTTTAGCCATTCTAGCAGCATGGCTCGATGAATGGTAATGTCAGTCTGACATTTGGTCTCTTAGTTGGTGTGTTGCTCCACCACTATGGTCCAGGTTAAAATATCTTAACAAAAATTGGATGGCTAGGCGTGAAATTTTGACATTCATGGGTCCCAGAGGATGAATCTTACTGACTTTGATGACCCTCCCTTTAGCCTGCCTCTATTACCACAATGAGGTTCATATTTGTGGTTTTTAGTGAAATGTACAATTGTTGGATGACTTACTATGAAATTTGTTTCCCTTTTGGATGAAATGTAATAACATGGGTGATCCTCTTACTGTCCAGCACATTGGTTTATGACCAAATACCTGTAAAACTAATGACATTACCATTAGCCTCGCCTGTCCTGTGTGTTTTATACTAATTTGTAAATCTTAACATGCTTAACTGTGATGGTGAATAGACTAAAACAAAGATATATGTTAAACATCAGCATTTTAACATTGTCACATTGTGAGTCTGCTAGCACATTTAAGCTGGCTTTATACCCAGAAATACTTGTTGGATGGTCAGGTATCATCAGAAACACCCTCCCCCACACCTTTCCAACATTCAGATAGGGGATCTGTGTCCAATTATTTCTGTAACCTTCCAAAACCATTCACCCAACAGTGACACACCCACTTCACACAGTGATTGGCCAGCTGTATGGAAGTGAGAAAGGGGCCAGGGGCTGAACCACTGTTTTTTCATTCTTGACACAACTATTTGTTGTAGTTCTCATGTGACCAACCAAGTACAACACTATCAACGTCTTCTTCAAGACTGTGTAAAAATGTGTGCCATTAACCCTGTATTTAAACAATATCACATCCTCCCCCCTCTCTCTGCAACAGCTGGCTTTTCACTTTGCCCTTCAGTGTGGCTGTTTGGACCAACTACAAATGATTTTGATATAGTTGGACGACACATTTTGCAAACTAGTTCTGACAGCCCATAAACTCACCCTTACGTTAGTATGTAGTTCAAAACTCCACTGTGCAAAAAGTACACCCTCACTGAGCTGCAAGCATGGCTTGTTTAGGAGTTTGTTTATGAGTTTTAGAAATCACCTCCCTGTCTGGATAAACAGAATGATTTACAGACTCAAAGTCTTTGGTCTACATGGAGTAAATCAGTACAGCATTTTACAGCACAAGCAAATTGGGTTATTTCTGAATGAGTTCCTGTTTTGACTTGTTGCACATTTTCCTGAGCTATGATATTGTTCACATCTTCATTGCATTTCTACCTGCATGGGAAAATAACTTCTTTGCCAAGACCAAGTTCATCAACAAAGATACTAAACATGGGCCAGATGTTAAAGGGAGGCAAATACATTTTACACACACACAAAAATGTTTGATTTCACTCTCATTCTCCGATTTTTAATTGTCCTTGGGGTCAAGTCGGTCCATCTCTCCTCTCCAACTCCTCCCTTCACTCCCATGAAATGATTTAGAAGCAGTACGATAGGATCATTATCATAGTGTCTTACAGCCTTGTTAATGTGATAACCTGACATATTACAAACTAGGATATTACACTGACCTCATCCAAAGTAATAAAGGAGTCATCGTTATCATCTCTGTTTGCTGAAGATATACACTGTGTGTGGATTGAAGCTCATCGACCTTCTTGACTTCTGTAAAAGTAATTAAAGTTTGTGTGAGTCAGACAGTATGTGATTGGAGTGATCCAAAATTGTAGCTGGCAATAAAACTGAGAATAAAATGTGACGGGGGGGGGGGGCACATAGAGAGCATGTCCTGGAATAGATAAAGGAAACAATGTTTTAATGATTGGCATGCATTTTATTACCCTCTTAAACCAAGGCTACTCAGTTAGGGATAGACTGAGCTTGGTAATGAAAGTGATTTCAAGTTTCCCATATTTTGATCAAAGTGATAGTGTTCACATATTATTTAAAAAAATCTGCTGTTAAAGTGCCCTTACAGTTTTTTTCACAGTTCTTAGTCACATTGTTAGCCACAGTCCAATCCATCACTGAGCTTGCATCTCAATATTTGACCTACTCCATTGCTCTCAACAACATTTGGATGGAAGTAATTTGTTGCCCCAAGTAAAGAAGTTCAAGCATCTTGAGGTATTTTTGGTGTGAGTGGGGGCAAGCTGCTGAGTGAAAACTGCAGGACAGTTGTGATGTGGGCATTAGACCTGACCATTGTGCATAAGAGAGAACCGTCCTGAAGACAGGCCTCTTGATTTATCAGTTCACCAACCTGCCTGGAACAATAATTTAAGGCAGCAACCGAACGTCAGTGTCCAGGACAATCTCCACATATTCAGACCACGTACACTGGTCTGATTAAATTTTACTACTGCACACAAAAACTGCTTCAACAAACATCCAAAACTGCAAAAACAAAAAAAAAAACAAAAAAAAAAAACCCTGCCAAGTGTTACAGTTTCAATATCAGTTAGTTGAGTTTCCATCATTAAAGCTACAGGAATAACTATTCATATGTAGCTATAATTTCTGGTGTTTGTTTCGCAGCTAGGATTTCCTCAGAACTGACTGTGTCCATCATCATGAAGCTCCACCATTTTGAGTGACTGCAAGGTACTTCCATGTGATAGGAGGATACAGCTCTTCATTTTCCATATTATTTCCATGAATAAACATCTTCTCCTTCTCTACAGAGCATCAAGTGTTCATACATACATATCATCATGCTCCTCCTTGCCTTTTCTCCTTTTTAATGCACTCCCTCTGAACTGTCTAGCTACATGCATTGCCCATGCTTAATGTGCAACAGCAATTGGTCATATCACCAGATTACAAGCAGGCAAGAGGCTGATGGTCTGAGAAACTGTTGTTTTCACTCTGATTTACCCATTTTGTTTTAACACTGGCCTAACCCTCTGGGCCAATCAGCTGATCAGGCCAGTGCTCCCCGTGACCAATACATACAAGCAGCCAAAATATGGTAAGTTTCCTTCCCAGAGTGCTTGGGCTCATTCTTTGGAACAGGTTGAGAAGATGAAACATCTGAAAGAGATCAGAGTATTATAGCTGAGAGGACGTTTAAGCAGCAGATTTACTACTTCAGCTCAGATTACCCTCAGAGCCACAAAAAATCTGAATGCATGGTAAGCTGGTTACAAACGTAAGTTACATTGTGAGGGAGTAAAATTTGGAAACAATGTACTGAGCCATTTTGGTTTTATTTTAGGTTCCTTTAGATTTCTGTGCTAATATTTCTTTGATAAAAATGCAGGTGTACTCATACAGTATGTAAGTCAGCTTCGATTATTACTGTGCTCTCTAAACAAAGTTAAATGAGCATTTGCTTCAGTTAACTTTTTTTGCTCAGGGTTTTGTCTTACATACTGTACTTACCTCACTGAAATACTTCCAGGTTTTGTTGCATGATTAAAAACTACAGACATTACACACACAGCCATCTTCTCTGCAAAATAACGAAATCCATATTCATATTTACAGTTGATATTCTCATATACAGTACAACATTATAAATTATAATGTATCAGGTCTCAATCTATAAAACTAAACATGATTTTAGGCCTAAATAGCTTTATATCTGCACATTTCTGAAGTTGGATGTTGGATGTAACTCATGAATGACCAACTGCTATTCTCTGATGCAGGATTTTCACAGCCATCTTTCAAATCATTTTGAGTCTCTGAGACCAAATATATCACTTTTACAAGAAACTAATCTTTAATTATAGAAAGTTTTTTCATTTAGATGTCTCAGTCTGGTTCAATAACAAGCCTCTCTCTCTCTCTCTCTCTCTCTCTCTCCTCTGTGGTGATATGTTGAGAGCTCTGATGGATGGGTGGTATGTATGAATGACTGTCTCTATTTATTGAAGGTGGAGGACACAGAAGCTGTGTTGTTGGGACAGGACTCAGACCATGACCCTGTGACCTTGCATCACACACGCACGAGCGCACACACACATACACTCACACAATTTCGAGTCTTTCCATAATGAGTGTGTCCCGGTCACAGCAACCCCTTTCACCCGATTACTCACACACTGATGTAGACGCAAACATGTGCTGATCAGTCATCATGTCTCTGCTCCCTGAAATGAGTCAAAATGACTTTGATAAGTAAGCTGTAATAACTGCAGCCTGCAGTTGACTAGCATTTGACACAGTGCTAAAAAACAAAAACAACAACAAAATGGCATTATAGTTCAGAGCACCATCCTATTCATGGGCTCTCTTTGTATTTCGTTGCTTTTACTAACCAAATGGTCTCTTCTGACACACTGACGGAGATCAGTCCAAGAAGTATATAATACTAATAGAATATTTGACTTCTGGTACATTAGCAGTTAGCTCAAAGCACTACAGAGCTTAATACAGCATCAAAGATATGCTAGCATGGCTGTAGCCACAGTTGCCAACATTTGTTTTGCCTCTTCTACAAAGCCGATCCAGTCTTCAACATGTGCAAGATACAGCATTTTACTGCATTAAGGTTTATTAACTGACTTTTGATCATTATAATGTTTGGTTGGTGGTTCAAAGTAACACTACACAAAGTTCATCAAGATACTATGCTATAAGCAAGGAACTGATGGACATAATGTACACATACTTATGGCATAAGTACGCATATATATATTGTTTAGCATCTATAATGTAGACTAATTGACTTGCTTATGAGTCACAGTATAGGACAGCCACAGTAAAAAGGCTTATCAGTCATGGTGTAGTAGTGGCCGAAAGAGTTTTAACATTCTTGCAGTTCTCTCAGAAGCACTTATAAAAGTTATTGCAGAACATTTGGCAGTCAAGGAGCTGGCAGGAGTGACACAAACAAGAAGTTGGCCCCATCACTGCAAAGCTTTCAATCACGATCAACATTGCTCACTGGCTAGACAAGACCTCATTGTACCTGCCTGCAATGTACTCAGCCTGATGCACTTCCCAAAAATTGTTGAGCCACTTTAATAACTACTTCACCTATTACTACTTTGCTGCAGAGATTTGTCCGAAATGCTTGTAGTATTGTTTTTCTGTCACTCATTTTCTTACATTAAAAAACAGCATTGATCAATTTACTAGGTCAGGAAAACAAAATGTGTTGATGTTCTTAATGGTGTAAAATGGTGACTACACAGTGAATCTTAACACACAGGGAAGGTCAGCTTTGATCTTATTTCTCATCTCAACCCTCTCTCCCTTTAGCCAAATTTATGTAATTTCTATGTAGTTTATGTAAATTACAGAGCGCTGTTTCATGTTGACATAAATTTTCTTCTCAAGCTTTAATATCTCCTGCTCACTGTCACAAATCATAAATGCTGGTGAAAAATGTGTTAACACTTTTGTGTGTTCTGTGATAAAATTGTAATTATAAACAACTGTCAGCAGTTCAAGTTAGTTGAAATCAAACTTGCCAGTTACAACTTACAAGTATGTTTAGAGAAAGCAAATGTGGGGTTTGGAGTAGGGCACATTTTTCTCTTATTTAGAATTTGAGGCATGGTGAAAGACACAACATGTAAGACAGGCTGTCTGAGAGAGTGAGACAGACTGCAGGTCACTCTATAAACCCTCCTTTATAAGGAAGCTGGGCACAACCTAGCTCCCCCAGGACCTCCTCATGAATGAACCACTCAGCTTTTCCCTCAGTCTGGTTCATCTGTGTGTGAATGTGTGTGTTTTGAGGAAATTACACTGGTTTAAGTTCCTAGATATAGTTGGTATAATATGATCCACATTGTTCTGTTATTGTGAATGACTTGGCATCCTTGATGCAAAGTCAGGGATCGATACTTTATCCTTAATACAAAGTCAGGCATCAATACTTTATCGTAATAGTCTTGCTGTTCCTTTGCTAGTGGTGTATGTCTCCCCAACACATACAAACACTCGTCCCCCTGCCAAACAAACAACCTTGGTCAACCGTGGTATGCCAAGGTATTTACGCTAAACGGTGGGAATGAGATTCCATCGCACCGCCTCATGTTCAGCAACACATTCCACTGAGAACCTCAGACTGAGTCCCTTCAGCTCCATGTTAGTCACATTTATCTTTTTTCCTTGTATGAGTTGCTTGTAGGACACATTTATATTTAAAGGCAAGGCAATTTTATTTCTAAAGCACATTTCACCTAAACAGAACACAGCTGTAGCCTTGTGTGGGCATGTTCAAGTGTTTTTGTTTTTTTCCCTTTGGTATAAATACTAACTGCTGAGCTCTAAATGTCTTGAGTATTTTTTTAAAATTAAACTAAGTATGATAATTGTGTTAATGCTGTGTGTATTTTTACAATAAATAAAGAGAGCTCTACCAACTCATGCATATGTTTTATCACAACAACATAAGTGTTCCAATTAAAATTCAAAACAACTACTAACACTCACTAAAAGATGTGTAACTTAACCAAACTGCAGCAGCGAATCAGGAGTAACATCCACAGGCTAACTTTTAATGACTCCAGTGAGCTCGGAAACTCCTCAGTGTTGTCTTCAGTATTCTTTGGTGTATGGACTGCAGTTACAAGGACAGTGAGTTTGTACAAGAGCTGGTATCAGAAGCAACTGAGTTGAGTTGAGTTTACAGGGGGTCTGTTGTACTGAAAAAGAGTGCACACACCTTCAGTGGAGTGTGAGGGCAAAGCATGTGTTTGTTGGTCCTTAGCAATACCACTTGAAGCTAAGCTTTGTCACATATAAAAGGCAAAAGGGCAGGAGAGGGTGATGTTGATTCATAACAACACAAACGTGATTCTTATTAAACTTGCAAAAATACAAATAAAAAAGATTTGTGTGTTCAGTGCAGAGCCCACCACGAGAAGCATTCAACAGGCTATATGCTCCACTCAAATACATACCCAGCTATAACAATGAAGACAAAATGTACAGACTCTGCAATGTCACTAGAAAGACATCAAAGCACTTGCTCAGCGTATGTGCAATTCTCAAGCCCAACAGGTTGACAAACCACAATAAAATCTGTAGCCCTTGCTGGTTCCAGAGCATGATAGAGACAAATAGAAACAAATTCATACCAATGTCTTCAAATACAGGATAAACTACACTAATCATATTACGATAAAACAGAGAAATATTTTCCCATAAAGTGGAGCCGCCATTTTCACCTTGTGGAAGATGAGTGAGAACCGGAGTCATAGACACCCCTTAGACTCCCAGACTGACGTCAAGTCGTTTGTCTCAGTGAGTCAGGAAATAAGAAAGCCAGCTTCAGGATCCACACACATACACACACACACAAACACACACAGAGCCAATAGCAATCCTGAAATGAGATAAATAAATCACCCCTTACTGTCACTTCGTACTAGCAAGGGACCTTCCATTCATCATAAGTAAGGGACAGGAAGTGCTCTGAGCAGCCAACATAATACAATACATCCATAATGTAATAATGGCTAACACAATAAAACAAAGTGTAAATATAAATGCAGCAGGTGGCTGTCTGGGATCTTGAGAATGAATATGCAATTAATTTTAGTTAGTCATTTCATACTGGATCTTCAATTTTATTTTCTTAAAGCAAAAGGAAAAACAACTGTGAATGATGGGGTTAGATTTAATGAGTTGCAAACATTTTACAGTGGATCTATTAATTGTGATTAATCATTTTGATGCGTGATCAGATGAATGAACAACAATTTAACTTGTTAAGGTGTGGTTAGACTATAGTTGTTAAGGTAAAAAAAAAGGCATGTTGGTCTGGAAGTAATGATGGCAGGTTATATGTATAAAATTACTGAAGAAAAGCTGACTAGCAGTCACACAACTGCATTCAATAAGGTGTACATGATACGCCTTTTCAAACATGTCCTTGTCATTCTCAGTTTTAGGGACCCATTATTTTGCAAGTTAAAAATCAGCTGTGGCTGAAACCAAATCAGGAAAAGCATTCATAATTTCATTAGTCTCATGGGATGGCAGAGTGAGTGATTGGGTTTCTTGCTGAACCCTCCAGAAAATAGCTGACAGAATTCTGTACTCTCAGCAATTCAGTTGCAGTACAAGTGCCATTAGCTTTCATAGCTAACAGGCACTTAGAATAGGGACTGTGACAGAGTGTCTTCGCTTACTTAAACAATATCAGAACACTACAATAAGATGAAACTGTTTCTAACACTATAAAAACACAGGCAACATATGTTAATATTGTAGACAGTGTGCCAGTGACAATTATGTGATAATTATAAAAGAAAAAGGAAGAAAATAACATAGCAGGGTTATATGTCTGACCTCATTTAGGTTTTCTTCTTACTGTGGTGTGGTGTAATTGCACAGTCCAGCACATACCCGAGTTATGTTACACAAGTGCAGACATGTAATTCCAAGGGAAATAATGCGAGGTCTGCCATAGCAAGTTTGCAAGGTAATTATCTTTAATTTTATTTACATTTCATTATTATCATGGTGTAGCTCTGTACCTCATGAGGCGAGGATGTAGAAGAGGGAGAGTAGCCGTCAGAGGCAGCCTGGAACCTGGTGACCTACAGCGCATGCAGATGCTGCAGGCTGAGCAAGTAAACAGCTTAGTTTGCTTGAATTATTTCACCTGTCGTCTACACGAAACCCCCTATCCTATGATAGGCCCATATTACATCAATATATTAACATAGCAGAATTACCTCTAGATTGACACTGGGTCCGCATACAATGTGAAAACAACTTCAGCTGGGCATAATAAATTTTAATGTTGGACCTTTAATGAAATGTTATATTCACAATTTCCTCTCTTTTCAGGAGAGAATTCAGAGCCTGAAACTTATTGAATTGAAGGGATCCAAGTATGATGTTTGACCTGCTGTCCTCATCACCTGTAGACCATACAGACACACCACAACCTGGTGTGTCTGCCAGAAATACAGGGAGATGCCTTCTGACATTGAGCAGACATGCTGCTAGCCAAGCCCCCAACACTTGCATTTTTATGTATTGTAGGGTTATATTTGTGGAAAAATAACTTTTGGTTCCTCTCTTCTCAGGCTGTCAGTCATCTCTCCTTCTTTCTGTCGCACATTAGCATGCACCGGATTTTATCATATCTCTCACTCCCAGTGCCCCCCTTATATACTTCCATTTCTTGTGCACAAGCATGAATACCACCTGTTGCTGACTGGCTAAAATGACTCAGTCCAAGCATCTTTGGTTATATCCCAATTAGTGTAGAAACACCAGATTTATTTTCAGCACACACAGCATAGGCAACTAATGGACTTAGATATTTTCTGATTTACCAAATCAAAAATGGGAGGATTCCATCCAAAGGTTTTTGTGCCATTTCAAAATCAAAAAGCCAGCAAACATGTACACTTCACACAGTAATTAGCCAGATGTGTGGTGTTCACCCCCAAAATTTTGCATGTGCACAACTGAATGCAATGGCTCTTTGTCATGCCTCCTCACGGCCATTCATAACAGATATACCCACTTTAACTTTTAGTCACTTTGTATGAACATTTGTTTTAAGCATGGCACAAACTTTTGAAGAGGAATGCATCCATCATTTATTCGTTAAACACTTTATGTTGTTGCTTTCCAGTGTTTTCTTAACAATATGCCACCACAGACAAATGTTTAGGTTATTTTTTTATTTGATAGTTGTAATAATGCCAGTCTGTGGTGAAATTTGTCATTACATTACAGGCTGATGGAGTGTAGTCTGAGAGGTTTATTGTGATTAGAAATTATATTGTTGTTTTATTAGGGCAGGTTTCACTGCACATGATGGACAGCAAGGTTGGTGGTCAAAGAGAAATCGATTTCAGATGCAAAGTCACTAAAAATGTTTTACTGCTTCAAGAAACGGTGCTGTTTACAACCTCAAATTCACACACACACACACACACACACACACACACACACACACTGTGAAGGTGATTACTGAAAGAACTATGTGCTGACTTTATGCGTTTCCAGTCAGAATTATCCAGGAATGAAGATTGACACACCAGGATTAAAACCAACATGAAATTACAGTTAACCAGTGGTGGAACACAGATGGTTACACACACACACACACACACACACACACACACACACACACACTCCGGTTTTTAGAGACTAGATTGAAACTGCATGGCCAGACTCTGACAGTGACTGGATATTAACAGGATACTGAGTATAACCAAAGCTTGAGTGTGTGAAAGTGTGTGTGTGTGTGTGTGTGTACGTGACCATATCTGTTGTTTTAGCATCATTCACAAACCAAAACGATGATTTAAGTGCATGTAAGTAGATTTCCAATGAGAGTTGTATTTTGCATTTGGGACTAAGGATATTCACCACTAACACAGACATGTACGCACGCACACACACACACACACACACACACTGACCACAAGCACCACATTGTCAGAGCAGCATCAGTCAAATTAACGCTGAGCTACTGAAAACCAATACATGTTTTCACACTGCCTTCTTTTTTCTCTCTCTCTCTTACATGTACACACACGCACACACACACACACACACACACACACACACACACACACACACACACACACACAGCATGGTAAATTGGTGTATGATTCACACATCTTTTGGTTTGAGCTTGGGAAGAACTTTGTTTCCATTATTTCTGGTGTTTTCCATACAGATTCATGATTGTCTTTCTGGTTGTTTTTGGTCATAATAGACGTCAGCAGAGGCCTGTCCCAAGTCACTGTAGGAGACCTGGTATAGATCCTTGTGGAGTTTTCCCATGTGCCTGTTACATTACAAAGTTATCAGTTCTCTCCCTTTTACTGTCTGTTGACAGCAGAGATGGCCAAATAGGTTAGCATTGGCTTAACTGGCACTGCATGAGGCCAACAGAAATACTAAAAAGATGATATGATTTGTTTTGCAGATGATCCACAAATATGTGATTTGGATGGGACTGTATGAATAGGAAATTACTGTATACCCTGCTGACACAGGTTGCCCGCTTAAGTCTGCCTCATTCTGTGCATAGAGTAAGAAAAGTCATTCATAGGTTTGACATACCTCAGGGGAGTGAGCCACTAGATGAACACACTTTTTTCATGGTGTTGTATCATTAGTTTGATGTACTGAGTGCCATTTTGGTTTATTACAACTAAGCTGAAACTTGTCTTTCTACTCTTCCTCTTGTCTTACTATTACATACTATATAAAACCCTTTACTAAGTGAACATTAAAAAATGTGCAACTTTTATGATGGGCAGGTTCTAGGCTCTAGGCAACTTTTTTTTTCTACCCAATCTGACAACACTGGTTTTACATGCTCAAATTAATGTGAGTACCTGCACAGCATAGAATTAAACATAAAAAAGTTGAATTAAGGTGTTACATTCATTAACTTTTCTCCATGTACTTTCTTATCAAAAGTGAGAAAAAAAAAGCAAAAAAGCAAGACATAATGATCTATTTTATGAATCTTTATCAAAGCCTACACTCATAACTCATAACCACACTGACATATTATCACCTTATAAAGTTGATGCAGCAAACTTGTGAGCAAACAGTTGCAGATTCACACATTCAACAGACACAGAGCAACAATATCATTCATTTGTGTTCATAGTTGAATGTAATGCCCACTAGTCATTCTCTTTTAGCTTCGTTTTTGCTCTCCACTGCATTTACCAGCTAGTCGTTGATCTCTGCTGTGCTGAGAAGGCACTGTAGTGTAGTGTAATAGTGACTTTTAAGAGCTTTGTCAAACAAAATAGCAGACTGTAGACAACCCTGAAGAGAGTTCAATCTGAACCAAAACAGAAACATTGTAGGCTGGAACGGGAACTGAGAGGCAACTGCTGAGTCATGTGATTATTCACTGTGTAGTCACTATAAGCGACATGCAATCTTTGTAATGTAACCACTGATTATATTTAGCTTCACTAAAGTATGTAGAGTCTTAACGTAAATGTTGCATTTGATGCACAGTACATATCTTGGATGCAGTCCCTTGTGCACCTAACTCAAAATGCAGAATGTAGTGGCTTGCAATGCCTGATGGTCTTTTGGTGCAGCTGAGGAACTTGAATCTCCTCCTCCTTTATGATGAAAGCCACCAAAATTATTGATTAGAGAGATATATATGTTTTTCTTTTACACTACATTGTAGCTACTGTGGAATGTCAGGATGTCCCATTCAGCTGCACCACAGGAACATTTTTTTTTACAATGTTAAATTATTTTTGTGTGGATTTTTCCTTTAACTGGGGGTAAATCATCCTCAGCTAACCAACAGTCCTCAATGAGCCGTGCCCCGGTCGTTAGTTTAGTCACTCATCACAGGTTTTACTGCTGACATGAACTTCATTTTACGGTACTGTCTCGCAGCTACACCATGTTCCCCATTACTGAACTGTTGATCGACCTGAACGATACAGCTGTGTGTGTGTGCGTATGTTTATGTGTGTGTGTCCAGAGGTTAACAGCCTGTGGTCTCACTTACATGCAGGGCCAAATCTTTTGGGTTTGGCTCTAATATTGTTAAACAGATGATATGCAGCAGAATTGCTGTGTAATATGTGTGTGTGTGTGTGTGTGTGTGGTTAGCTCCAAAGCAGCACAGAGTAAACAGCAGCTATGCTAATATCATCCATACGAGCATCCTACTGAGCTACATATGAGCAGTGTTTTCTCAGCTGCTGTGGGCTGTCACGGTTCTGAATGCTACTCACAATGCCACCACTGAATAGGGTCTGTTGCTGCATAACAAAGGGCAGCTTGATGGCAAACCCACTCCTCTGTAGTTGTGACTGGTTCTTGAACAAATCTTTGTCAAAAAATGTTCATTATACAGTTAAGGTTTGATCATCTCTGTTGTTAACAAGCTCCATCCCAAAGTCCAGTTCATTTGATTAGAGTGAACACTGTACACTGCACCACTTGAAAAGGTGGTCTTGAGTATAGTTTATGTGTACTCAGGTACGGTTTGCATTTGGTGTGAAAACACCTGTACCAAAAGTGCTATTAAGAATGTGTACTGTAGTGTACTCTTCTTCTTTGTGTTTACTGGAGGATCACAAACCAATCAGGTGCAGTCGCCACCTACTGTATAGGTTATTATAGTGAAAGCTTAACTAGTGGGGGAGTGGCGAGGGGGGCAATCGTCCTTAATCTCATGTTATACTGGTGTTACCATAATTACCAGTTCATTCCAACAAGTAGAGGTACTGTTGCGTCTGGTAGAGAATGACTGCTAAAACCACCTCCTCAAATTTCAGCGCGTCTTGTATACTTCTCGGATGCATTTACACTGGGTCTTTTTGAAATCAGGGAGCTATCCGATCTGCCCAGGATGCATGAAGTTTAGTGTAAACAGGGTCAAATATAAATGGTTACATCAGCCAAAGTCCATCACTCAGGGTAATTAAACCCACATTTAATAAAATTGTCAATATGCAGTATTTAAAGCATTTGCAGTACTAACTCTGAAATCAGTGACTTGAGCTATCCAAATGTTCATAAGTCACAGGTATCTTCCATTCATCCCATCTGATGTAAAAAAAGGCATCAACCCAATTCATACTTATCAAGTCAACATGGGTCTGTGGGATGTAAATTTCATAATCTGCCCATGTCTGTCAATGTCTGCACAGATCGTCTGTGTGCGGGCCAGAATTAATATTTGTGCCAACCAACATGTGACCAAGCATCAGTTGTCCTTTTTGGACTGTTCCAGCCATTTACAGTGATGTCTTTCTCAATGATTTTCTGTTTCCAACTTATTCAGTAGGTGTCAGTCCTGGAGGCTGTCATTGCTCAGGAACTGTCCATTTCTTTCTCTGTCTTTCCAATGTAAACAAGAAATGTAGAACAAATGACTTCCTGTGCACCGGATTATTATTCCTCAGATAGACCGACCAGACACCAGATGCTTGGAGGAGCAAACACGCAACCCCTCATGAATCAGATAAGAGTTTTATCACTGTTATTCTAGTTACTTGGTAAATTTATGAACTTGAAATATCCAAAATTGAGCTCTCAAACACACCTAGGCCAAATTTTCCCATCACAGACCTTCATGACTCCCACAAAACCACCAATGACCCTGAAACATGAGTCAGTAGGACGAAGGGAAATTCCACGTCAGAGTGTTTCTTGAAGATTCAGCCTTGTCTTCAGCTTTCCTCTGTAATTGAATTAGGAAGTGGTGGGAATCTAAAGAGCTGCAGAGAGGGTTGTAAGTAAACAGACATGGCCCTTTAATCCCTGCCTCTGTTTGAAGTGCATAAGCCCCCCTATGCCTTTTATGAGGTGTACTTCTCTTGGTGTTGTGCTGTCAAGTATTGAGTTACACAAGGGGGGTTAGATAGTTTATTTTAGAAAGAGGCAATGAAGGTGCAGGCTGATGAGGAGAGGAGAAAAATAGTAAAGAGAAATGGAAACAAGGGGAAAAAACAGAGAAGAACATAGTGTTACAGAGAGAAAATGAGAGATAGGGAAAAGTCAGACAGGGGTTAAGTTTAAGTGGGTAGTAACAGTTTGTTTAGGTGGTCAAAGGCTCCCCTGGGTCAGGGTCAGATCTGATGCTGGGAATCTGGGACGATGTGCCAGGAAAACAGTCCAACCACTATGTGTCACAAAAACAGACAACATATCACCTGAACAGACAATTTAGACATCTAGCAAATTATTTGTGATAGTTTGACATTTTGCTTATTCACCCTCTAGCCATGGAGTTAAACAAAAAGATAGATACCACTCACGTGGCTGTAAGATAAATAAGAGGCTACAGTGAGTAGCCAGTTAGCTTAAAGCACAGACTGGAAATAGGGAAATAGCTAGTCTGGTCTCAGGGTAAAGGTAACAACATCAAAGCTGGAAATATTGGTGGATTGATCAAAAAGTGAGATAATTAATAAAAATATTGCAGTTTTCAGGTAAACAGTTGGAGAATCCTCCAAGTTTGAACATGGGTTCTGGTGCGAGTATGGCTGAGGGTGATAGTCCAGATGGTTCATTTTAAGGGACAGTTTCTGAATATGGGCCGTCTGCACTTCTTCTGCTGTATCCATGTTTATGTTGTGAATCAGTCAAACCAACAAATTGAATATTAGAACTTTAATGTTAAGCAACAAACAACGTTGGGAGGCTATAATAAATTATGTTGTGTCACTGCATCGATGCAGAATGGTCCACATCCAAATCGCGATGCAGCATAGGAACTATTATTTTAAACACCCCTGTTAAATACCCACCTTCATTTAAAGGACCAGATGAAAGGAAAATGGGCAGTGCACGAGAAAGAATTGTTGACAGATTCTTTGGCGATTGTCAGAAACTAAACTGTTATTAAACTGTAATAACACAATAAGTATAAATTTCAAAAAAAGTTCTTGTGAAATTTTCTCCTGTTTTTTAATATTAAAAATAATTTTAGAAACAAATATAGAGCCCTCAACTTGTAAGACGTGGCGATTCTCTGCAAGCTCTGACACAGTATAACATGCTACTGAAATATTTTACATGGCTGCATCAATGTAAGAAGAAGCAACATTAAAGCATTAATTTATTGCTGCTTTGATCTGCTTTGGAACAAATGAAAGATGAATGACTGGATTGCTTTTGTTATTCTAAATCTTGAGTAAACATGTATATCTTGAAAACTGGTTGAGTCTTATTTTAATTTGCGGGTGCCAATTCATTGGAGGACAATGTGGAAAGCATGACTGTGTTAGCTTAATATCAATAATTACACTGCACCAATAGAAATTTCTAGCGCCCCAAAGCAACCAAAAGCTGTGTTTCCATTTTGTTCAAATAATTTATCTCTAGATTATGGCTTGGCAAAATTAATGGCATCTATTTCAGGGATATCCAGGTCTCTCTCTTTCTCCATGCTTCTCACCCTCCTTAGTGTGAGGTCCTGAAGCTCACCAAGCCACATGGAGAATTTATGACAGAGGACTTGAGCTGCATACCTTAGATTTCTCTTCAAACAGATCCATCTTGACATGAGTACAGGCGCTCTATAAATCAACCTGATGAGGGGATGAAATAATAAAAAAAGGGACAGAAATACTGTGTGCAGGTTTTTTGGGGGGCTTGTGTCTAACTCAGAAAACCAAGTCTTACAGACATACAAACATTTTGTACCATTTTGTACATGATGTATTGAACCCGAGTTGCAGCTCCAGTGCATGAGGCTAGATGGCGTAGTGCATTCAAAAGCTAATCTGAACACAACAGGGCTTTGTGCCAAACAACCGATAACAGCAGCGAGGCTTCTCAGGTAGCAACACAAGCTGTTTTCATTCCCACTGTGCAGAGGACAGCATCAGTCTAAGAAAAAGCCTATCACTGCATGCTTTTTTTTCAGAAATCTGTACTTCCCAAACAACATTAGAGGAAAGACAGCAGCATCCCTACCACATGGAAAATGTTTCCATTTGTCACGGTCCATCATCCAATTCCCTCATTGCCATGTAATTATGGTGAAATAAAGAGATACAGCAGATTGACGAAGCCAGCGGTACAAATGTAAGCCTTTTTGACAAGAGGGAAAAGATTATGCAAGAGAAAGGGCAAAGAGTGCAGGGTAAGCCAGGTCGCTGCCTAGGCTCTGGGAGGTTTTAGGGCCACTCAGCAGCAGGGCATGAAGAGTCAGCCACTGCACATTCAGCCTGTGTGGTTGCGAGGTCGGCCTTGCCGTCTTGCTTGGCTGCTGTGCTGCACAGCGTGGCTGCAGCCAAGCCAAACAGCCCTATACTCTACCATCAGACGCACACACACACATGCTCCGAGTCTTAATTTAGACTTTATTTTGATTTCTCCTCAATCTGTGGGTGTTGGATTCTAGCTCTTTGACATAGCCCAGCTCAGCTGTTCCCTTCACCTTGTTCTGTCTCATTACTCTGCTTGTCTATCTGTCCATCTGTCTTGTTCCCAAATTCTCCACCAGTTGAACACTGTTTTTCTGTTGATGCTGAAATACTGGAATTGCTTTGCATCATTCACTTATGGTGCTGCAACTGCAATACTTACTTATTTTGATTGCTCAAAATATGACACTTGCCCTATCAGAAATTCTTTTTGTGTGTTGTGTATCCATACTGCATGCACTTTCACCTTTAATGGAATGCACCGCCATTACAAGAAATATTTTTTGTCTGTATTTGTATGAAAATACCACCTACTGTAGAATTTAGGCATCAGGGAGCTCAAAGTGAGTCCCTTTAAGTGTTACTGCAAGTGTCAGCCAGAGGAAGGAGGTGAAACTCAAGGAGGTACTTGAGCGAAATCACATATATGCTGGTGATAAGCAGCACACACACACACAGAGGGGAGGGAGACTCATTAAGGAGGTCATAAATCACAGGGAGCAGTGCCAGAGAGCGATCACTCTCCCACTGTCTAAACACTGCTCTCACTCAGCCTTATTAGCAGGAGTCCAGCTCTCACCCAGACTGGAGATATTAGCCTCCTCGCTAAAGATAATCACAAAGATTACATTACGGTTGCCAGAGGTACCAGGACAACTCCAGGAGACACTGAGTTCATGGGAGGCAATACTCATAGACAGGATAACTATATAAAACAGCATCATATAAAAACAGCAATTTAATGTGCTTAATGTAACTATGGTATTACTGTGAGGAGCTGTGGATTAATACACACTTGGTACTCTAGTGAGTATTTCCTGCAGCAGCCCGTTGTATGTGGAACTGATTCAAAACTATAGTACCAATGATCATTGTAATCAGAGGAATATGACATCCACTGCCAGGTGAAACAGTGGCCATAAATGCATATCTGTACTATGAAATTGCAGTGTCCCCCAGTTGTTCTAGCCAGGAACTCTTTGCATTCAGAGTCACGCCTCTCTCTTCCTCTCCATGCTTCTAGCCACTTTCCACAATCAAATGAAGGAAAAAAGATACAGCAACTCAAACAAGTAATAATTTTAGAGATTTTAAACCACTAAATGACCATAATGTATCTGTAGGGGATTGATTAGGTAAAAGATCAATACCACTCACTACATTTCTTTGCCAGATGCTGAGATTTTTGGCTTTCAGAACTCACTTTCCAGCCCATAATCTGTTATGGAACAAAAACCTCACTGTTAGAATTTGACTTAATCATGTCAGTGACCTTTATCTAAGTAGATGAGGCCTCTGCTGTTAAAAATTCTTTTCTCAAGAGAGTTCTAGGCGAGGCAGACACATTAAAACAAACATAAAGTTGCAGACAAACAACCCACTATAAAATCCATACAAGTGTGATTAGCTCACTTAATGGGAACATATGGATTTAGATGCAGAGGTGCAGTTTTACACACTGAAGTTCTCTAATATTAGAGGGGGTGTGTGTATTATGTTGCCAAAAATGCCAGCATACACATCTGTGCATAAGTGTTTGCATATAGTTTTGTTACTGTGAGCCATTAGCGTGTGATCACTGCAACTGTACAAGCCAATGACAGTAATATTGACAGTAATATCATCCTGTTTCCTTTTCCTCTATCACCCGCTGTTGCTGGCCCTCTGTTGCTATGGATACCCTGGCACCACTTTTAAATCTTGGCATCACAAAGTCATCGTTTTGGGGGCCTGGCTTGAATACTTTCCATGAACTCCATAAACAGACAAGCCCTCATCTGAGAATTCTACTGTCTTCACAAATCATAAAGCTCCCTTCTTTATGAAATCTGGAGTAATCATGGTCAGGGCTTGTGACCATTTTTTTTTAGTTCATATGTCCATTAAAAGAAAATGAAAGTGTGAAAAGAAAGTGTGAAAAATTAACAACCATGAGACGAAGATGGCGGCTGAACTCAATAGGCTTTTCAGGAGAGACATTAGGCAAAGGTATTGCATGAGATGAAAGGGAAAGGTGCATGCTAGTATTGTAAAAACCACAGGAAGTTGTTGGTTTGGCCCACTTATTGACATGGTCAGCAGTTGCAGCAGCAGTGACTGTGACACTGTAGAAGCAATTAAGCTACAAATTTGTGTTACATTCTTGGAATCATAACTCAGCCAAATCTGAGCGCACAGACATGATATATGTATTTTTCGATACAGTGTGATGTACACTTTTTGGGGAATTCATTATTGCAGAATATCCCTTTCAGATGTCCATATATATATATAACGTCCATATTCAACATCCATATATCCATTTAGAGATCACAGGCAATCCTTATAACTGCAGGACTTTCCAGGTAATCGTCAGATTTTAAAGTTTTGTTCAGTGTCAGAGTAATCTAGTGACAGTTGTAGATCAGTGGGTGTATTTCAAACAGGAGCTGCTAACAGCTATTTTGGCACACTTTTAATGGTTTCAGCTTACAAACAAATGTAGACTTAAAAAACAGGGATCACCTTGTAGTCCATAGTTAACTCACTGAGTCCAAGCTGCATTACTTCCTGTTTACATCCCAGACTATTCCACGTTTGGGATTATTTTTCACAATTATGTGAAATTAAACATATCAAGTAATATTTGAGTCAACTGCCAATGCCTATGGAATGCATTACTATACAGCACAAGAGTCACAAAAAATGGTAAAGCTATATGCATTAATGACACAGAAGCATACACACACACACACACACACACTGTCTCTACCCTCACTGACACACAAGTTCACAACAATTCAATAACCAGCATGTGCTCAGAGCCTGGGAATGGGACTGACAGGCTGCATAAATAGGCTCACATTGGTTCAGAGGCAACACCCAGAGCCACCCAGCACACTGATAACACTCACACACACTGGCTCCTATGGGAAACTATTACAGTTTAGTGCACACTGTAAAACAGTCAACAGTATCAGGGCTGGAAATCAGTCTGCATCTGTTGGGGGTTCAGAAAGTTTTTGGAAAGTGTGAGTATGTGTGAGTGTGGGTTTAAGCAGTGAATTGCACGTGTAGAGTCCAAGCCTGCAGTGCGATGTCCATTACACTTACACACACACACACACACACACACACACACTGCTGTTATCTCTGCTGTGAGGGAGTACCTCCTCGAAGTTCTGCCGAGCTGTTTCCGTGTGGTCGCCCAGGATATTAATCACTGCATCGAGAGTAATGTGTGTGTGTGTGTGTGAATGTGAGAGTGTGTTTCATGGTGGAGTACCTGCTGGAGTGGCTTCCCTGGAAGGAAGTAACATGTTAGAGACGGAAAGTGCGTGACCTCAGAGGGATTTCCATCTCTGTGTGTGTGTGTGTGTGTCCGTCTTCAGCAGGGTGTCAGTTACTGAAAACCAAACCACTGTTATCTGGAAATCAGTGTGAAAGTTAGCTTACAGAACAAACACAGAGCAGTACATTGTCAGTCACAACAAGGCAGAGATTTTACACACCCATTAGTCACAAAAACTTTCAGCTATTCTGAAATTGATTCAGGTTGTCTATTAGTCATCATGGAGCAGAGGATGGAGTGAAGGAGTTAAAGGAGACAGAGAATTGGGAAGGAATGGAAAAATGCAGGTAGAAGGAACTCAGTCCAAAATTCCTTAAATGCTGTCAATGGTTTGGAGCATGTAGAAACTAGAAATACTGAGGCAAGACTCCATTCCATCACAGATTATAATAGTTAAAGAGAAATTCATGAAGAGACAAATGGGGAGATACTTTGACAGTGTCAGGTGAACATGAGTGTAGGTGAAACAGTCAGGCAGGATTTTACATTGACATATTAGACCCTGAAAAAAAAATGCTTGTCCTCAGCAATGGGAAAGTAAACTACATTGGGTAACACACACACACACACACACACACACATAGTCAGAATTCCATCACCATGGACGACCACATTGTCAGTTAAAGGCATTCTTTGACATCCTAAAATCAATGAATTGTAACTTGACTTGTGACAAACAACTAAGGTTTGACCTTTGTGACAACAGGACAACAGCCATAAGGAGAAGATGGTATGTTGAGAATATTGTATGTGCGTGCATGTGTGTGTATGTGTGTGTGTGTGTGTGAGAGAGAGAGAGAGGGAGAGAGAGGGAGAGAGAGTAGGATAAGAAAAAAGGATAGAGGGATCACAGTAGATGTTTATCGTTTTAGCTAAACTTTGGTAAACTCACATAAATTCAGTTTAGTCAAGTGTTACAGTTTAAGTTTTATTCCATATATTGTATAACTATTGTATAAAAATGTATATGATATATGTAATATTTTGATAGCTGTCACATAATTACCTATATTGGCTAATATTAATTTTTCTTTCACTATATATACCTTATATTTACTCTACATACTAAAAAAAAAAATATTAAATTGTTTTCAATCACAAAAAACCCCAAACAGAGAAGCCTATGGTAAAAGTTACAGAGGCCTCAGGGACCTCAATTGTAGCTATGTTGGTGGCAGCTTCCTGAGGATGAGACATCAATGAGACAAAACACATGTACTGGTCTGAATTATACCAGAAGTTCAACAGACAGAACGTTTTAACTTGGCTCCATAAGTGCTATACAGGAGGAAAACTATTGTGTATTTATTTATTATGGTAAGGAAGACTACTGTTTGTTTCCTGTGTGAAACCAATGGTCTGTGTTTCTTTTAAACTGTTCCACAAGCTTAACTGCATGTTTGTTGTAACCATGACAACAAAGGTCTTCTAACCTTAAGGAAGTGCTTATTTTAACCCAAACCATGATCTTTTCCCAAACCTAAGCGAGTAGTTTTAATGCCTAAACCTAACCAAACCGTGACTGTATCATAACCTGAACTGCATGTTTATTTGTGTTACCATGACGATGACAGTCCCATACACCTACCTATGCACTGCCTAACCAGGCTTGTTAGGCATTGGCTTTTTGTATTTCTGCTTAGCTCTTGCATATGGAACAATTCCACATCAAGTCTGTTCATGAATGACATTTATGTCAGTCTGTGTTGGGCACAAGCACAATGACTTGTAGCACATGGTGATCTTGTGTTCTGTAACTGGGTAATTCACATTTGGACCATGGAGATAAATCTTAATGGAAAAGTTAAAAGGTTCTATAGGTAAAATGCCAGAGAAACTTTTATCTTCCACCTATTCATCTGGCATAAAGTGTCAGAGAGGTTACCACGAGTGTGCTGTCAGCAATTTACTTGACATCATGTTGCAGGATTTCTGTGTACTGTGTTAAAAACATCCAAAGTTGCCACGTGCAGCCCTAAACACGAAAATCAAGCTGAGAACAAACAGATGGTTTTGCTAGACTTAAACAATAAAATATCTGTTGTTTATCACAGGTCAACATATGTGTGAAATTCCACACATAATTCAGCATCAGCACTGGATCAGCGTGAATTTCCAAAAGCAGACTGTAGCCTGGTATGTATTGTCCTGGTTAAGGAGGATACTGAGAAGCAATAAGTGCTTTCACTCTTCCCTTCTCTGCTTTCACCTCCTCTGTCTCTCTCTGACTGTCTTTCTTCTCCCCACTGACTTTCTGAGACAATAAGATTCAGCTGTTAGGTTGTAAAATCCTCTGGAACGTCACTAAAGAGGCGGCACAGCTTGCAAATGGCTTCAATTAGCCTGTCACATGCTAATAAAGATAGTTAAAAAAGGGACAACTATCCAAATCACACTCATGCACACACACTTGCTCGTAAATACTGAGCAAAAGCATTATGTCCTGATGTGCGCTGAAGTCAGAGGATACACACATGCAGGGAAAAACACATGCACACCAAAAAATACACAGTGATTCACGCAAAACACACACTTAACTATTACCACAGAGACACAGATACATGCACATGCAGACTCACAGACACACAGTCACGGCATGTGTACACACACACACACACACACACACACAATCAATCCCAGGGAATCACACATGTACAAAACTTGCATATGGACAAACACAGATATTTAAAATCCTCTACACTCATATGCACACCACATGTACATAAATATGTTAATACACAGACGCTGAACGCACACACATACATATACATACACACATATGCAGACTATCACATATAAAAACACAGTGACAGGGCCAAGTGTGGGACGTCCCAGTTCCTGTTTTCACTCTGTAACACTCAGTGTGACTGAGAGACACTCAACATCCACGTCTCTGCTGTCTGGTGTCTGAAACACACAAGGCTGACAGCTCTCATTGACAAACACCCAGAGCATAAATCCATCTTCATCATCCTCAGACACAAACTACGCACACGCACATACTGTCTCATACTTCCACATCTGTGTGTGCTTGTGCGCTCCTGAACGTATGAGGAAGAGGGTTCATTTAGTGTTTAGGTTCTTTGCTTGAGGAGTGCCAAGCTGCATACTGCCATCGACAAGCTCCATCAATCACATGGCTGTGTTGAACCTGGAGTTAGCTAATTGATTAAAAAAGATATACTGTAAATTCGAACAGAGCTAAATCTATGACGCATTATCAAACCACATCAGGAGTCTATGTTTTACACTAAACGTGCCTGAGATACACATGGCAAAGTAAAAGTCATTTGTTAATACATGAAATTGGAGGCTTAAAAAGAGATTTTACACAGATACATCTAACTGAAAACAATAGCTCTGTGTATTGACTGTACACTGGTGTTTCTCATGGTGATTTGTTTTTCACAAGGCCCAACACATTTGTGGTTTTTGCCGCATGCAGTGGATCTTCAGATCTGATTGCTACAATGTCAGATATTCCACAAATTGTTATAACAGTTACCCAGTGACCTGTAATAAGGGTGACACTGTGCATATGCTCACTATGTTCCAAACATATTCACCAAAATATGGCTTCACAGAGTTTACAACACAACATAACTCTTATTGTTATGTGTTGCTAGCATAGTTGGTTGTTTACATTTGATACACACAACTAAAGTTGGTTTTGTTTGTAGTGAACAACAGCTTACTGTGCTCATAGTGACAAATGGAAGCAGTGTAATTATCCAGTGCTGAAGGTATTAATATGGTTGGTAATTATCTTGGTTTGACTGGTGTGTGTGAATGAGTCTTCAACTCTAGCTCTTAAGACAATTTTTCATCTCTTTTCATATTCAGAAGGTGTGTTTATTTACTAACACATTTCAGTATTTCAGTGTTTTTGATGTTCATCATCTTAAGGCAACATTTTTTAATAGATTTAGAGCTGTATTATAATTAATAATTAATAGGATACTAGAGCAAAAGATTTGAAGCAGAGACAGGAGTAATCTTGCTTTTTTTCTCTTTTGTTTTGCCCTGCCCTGCACGACAGGAAACAGGAAGCAGGGAGTATCCTGCTGTCTTTCCACCAGTGATTGGTTCCCATTGTCATGACTGATGATATCACTAGGAGTTTCACCAACACTGCTGTGTTGAAAAGCACTTGGCATAGCACTCATGAAGGAGGCTTACCTCTGCTGTTTCTACTTAGGTATTTGGTTGTGAAATACTGTGAATTTGAAAATGTGCACAGCGCATCATATTATATTTTCAATTAGCAGTTACTTCTTATGACTTTCATATAAGGACTAAGAAACATGTCTCTGTAATTACTACTCTCCCATGGTGGGAATAAATGGTGATGCACACCTAAATTTTGTTGAGTTAAGATCAGGTTCCATCATACCATCCTGATCACAAACCAGATGATGATCTTTGGTTAAAAACATTGTCAGTGATGATCACAATATTTATTCTTACATGTTGGCTAAGCATACATGTTTCAGTGAACAGGACCCAAAATTGAAACCACTCATAATAAACCGCAAGGATTTGGATTGGGTCACCTGATATCTGAGTAGCATGTGGTGGATTCAAGGTGGCAAACGTAAAATAACACCATCAGGATTGCTCGAAGATCCATCCATCCATCTATTAGCTATACCACTGAGGAGTGATGTTGGGCAAAATGTGGGGTACATCCTGGACAGGTTGCCAATCTATTGCAGGGCTGCCACAGAGACAAACAACCATTCACACTCACATCTACACCTACAATCAATTTAGAGTCACCAATGTAGCCATGTATAGCCAGCAGGGTGTGCTGAACCAACACTGCTTAGGTCAGCAAAATTGGACAATTCAATATTTTTAAAGCAATCAACTATCACTGAATTTGCATTGTACTTTTGTGTAATTTTATATCGTAGATCACAAAGATTATACTATGACTAAATTAGATTTTAAAATCTTAAACATATTTTTTAATTGTTAAAATTTATATGAATGCTATAAGCGGTGGCAACTAGTCAGTGTGGGTTGCTGGGGTACTGCCACCTTTTAACTCCTGTGAATGGAATGATGGCTGAAGCTCTTAGTAAGCTGCTAATGCTAACACTGGCTATGTAGTGATAGCAAAAACTTACATATAGCACCTTTACAGAGACAAATAAATACACTCTGATGACTAGAATTGTTTGAGTCAAGGGAAATAGCAAATTTTGTTTTGGCCATAATTAACCAACATTTAACACAGACTGTGTTGAGTGAGTCCATTTTCTACACACAAGGATAGGTTCAGGATAGGTTGGGCATTTACTAAATATGAACTATGGTGCATTGTGGTGTGCTATCTAGTATAACATCACGTTGCCCTCCATCTGCAGGGCGTAGCTGAACAAACTGCGCACTGTAACAGGAGGTTGTGTGGAAGGTGAGTGGAATGTTTCTGTTGGCAGTAAAAAGGCAAATAACTTATTTGTTGCCTGTCAGATGCAATGAGATACAGGCACTTCAGATTAGGTACACATAGTGTGTACAGAGTAAGATACACATCCAGCAGGTATGATCTGTAGTTCTGCAGATGTGAGGATGTAGGGAGGATGTGCAGTTTTTCTGGTTCAGGGAGGAAGACATCAGTCCCTTGGAAGCAATAATATAATCTGGAGTAGACAACTATTTAGAGGTGTCATTATACTTTAGCACCTCTTCTCTCTTGCTCACACTCAGACTCTCTTTACTCACTCAAGCCTCAACTCGTCTGTCAATGTGTTGCTTGGCGAATGCCAGTGTGTAGAGAGACTGATTGCAGAATCCAGCTATGATAAATAACACTAATGAACTGAGAGGTTACAGAGTACACAACCCGAGGAAATATAAGGAGACAAGAAGACAGGGAAAATGAAGTCTCAGAGATGCTTAAACAGTCTTCAATTTTTCATAGAAATACATCCTTGCTATTCTAATGCTGGTTTGTGCTGGTTTGCTTTTACATTCTGTTTTATGTTTAAGCCTTATGTGATTGGATCATGTTCTCCCAGTTCACCATAAATGGGCTGATAGTGAATTCCTGAATGGATATTTGTGAATGGGTCTGGGTAATCTTTTTTTTTGTGACCGTTGTGTCAATCCCAGCTGTCCATTTGTATTAGAGCTGTAAATTTTATGTGAATATAAAGAAAAGCAGCTCTGAACCCCACACGAAAAGGTTATAAAAGTCTGGTGTAGAATGGACACTAAAGACCATTGAGAAATGCCCTACCCTCAGTAAAACAAGGCATCGTTCTCACACACACCGGTACACTGCCATTGTCCAGCGGGATTCCCGATGCTGTAGCCAGGTAACCTGCTTTAGCAGTCATTAGAACAGATGTGTTTAATGAGATATGACTTAGGCTTTCTTTAGGCTGGTCTCTGTTTTTCCTTTCAGGCAACATATTGTTGACTCTCTGCACATTTGCGTTCTTCTAAAGTGGAGGTTAAAGGAAGCACACTGTATCACTCAAAATTACCAATGTCCTCATTCAAATTGGAGAATTTTTACAAATATTTGTGGTTTAAAAATTCATAATACAAAGAGTAGAGATTCATAGCAGTACGGCTAGTGGGCACTGGGACAAATTAGAAGCAAGAAAAAAGCGAGTTGTATTTTTTAATTGGCTTTTGGATTATTTGCTTTTGGATTATTGCAAAAGTTACCTCTTGTACTAAAGCTTCTCCTCTTACAAAGTTAATAATCATTTGCAGGCGCGTGAGTATAAACATAATGAGGCAGTAAAGGTGGACTGGTATCGTGTTTGGCGTTATGACGTTAACAGCCTCTTAGGTTGTAGAGTAAAGCATTTCAGGCATCCAACTAAAACACATTCAAAAACACCCATTGACTTTGAGTCAAGGGAACTAAGAGTGCTAAAATGCTAACTTATGAGTTTTAGAACTCATTCCTCCACCATATATAATTTTAGATTTAAGGGTCCATGTGACAGTTTGATCCTATTTGACACACCATTTATAATGTGGACATGACAATTATTCTACTATTTATTTGTATAAGCATACATGGAAAACAGTGTGTGTTTCAGAACTGTGAGTGTGAAATATCTGATTTCACTAAACTCTTAATCTCTAGTTTAACAGTACTGGAATAACATAATTTGAAATTTAAATGTTTCCTTGTTTACAGAATTATCAAATTAACGATAATAATAATAATTAATTTCATAATCATTATTTAGATGAAGGTCTTATATTAGCTAGCATGTCAAGTAGTTTGGGAGTGAACAATTACTCAGAAGTATTTGTGTATTTTGTGTAGCCTGTCTTCATTTCATTTTTGGCCTATGACCTGTTAAAGTTAAGCTATGTCTGTTTTTGATCCCTATTGGCCTTCTCACAGGTTGCATATGCCTTGCAACTAAACAACATAGCATATTACTTCATGTTTCTAAAACCAATTCATATGAAACAGTCTGAAATCCAGTGGAATATATTTATTCTCTTATTTCCAACCTTGTTAATCACCTTCTGATTTATCCTGTGACCCTGTAGATGATCCAAAACTCAAGACTAGGAATTGAGTTTGAAGTTAAGAGCTGCTGCAAATGACTTCTGGATGGCATTACTGAATATAAAATCTTCCTTGTGTAAGTCTGTATTTATGCATGAAACATAAAAAAGAGACTTGTTTGATGTAGTGGAAGACTTACAGTAGTTTTTTCTGCTTTTAAGATGAGCCGTTATCCGCAACTCAAAGAGGGTCCAACTGCATTAGGTCAATGGTATGATCTATTAGATTTAACTAAATTGTATGGATTTATTCTGAAAGCAGTCCATTTTATGAAAAGAGCATTACATGTAAGCTGGACTCTTTCCCTGACTTGGTGGTATTTTTGGTTTCTGTTGGTAAAATGAGTCAGTCTGTCTTGTGGTGTTTCTCCTCCCATGAGCCAGTCTCCTCTCCTGGCAGTTCCTCTTCACTGATCTTCACTCTCTGACCTGCTTCATCCGCCCTGAGCAGCCACCCTGTCCAAACAGCCCAAGATCCCTGCCGGGTCTGGATCATCAGTACCTGTACAAGCCAATCATAATGTGTGTGTGTGTGTGTGTGTGTGTGTGTGTATGTCTGAAACCGAGCCAGGCCATCTGTGTGCCCATGCTGGGCAGTCAAACCCTGTGGCGCCTGGCCCTAATGGATTTGTTTTAAAGGATCTTGACAAACACAGGAGGATAAAGGCTGCTGCTGCTGCCTTGTGAACACAACTCTGAATGGTTCCCAAATCTCCTTGGACTCCCAGGGCTAAGCATTTGCCTAAGAAATGTGCATGAAGTCATGTTTGTGTGTGTGTTTCCCAAGCCATAGGTCTCTGCCATATGTCTTACTGTGTTGGGTACGCAGACTTCCTGTAGTGGTCAAGTAAACACTCATACAAAAGTACATGCCACCACATATTATTCACATGCTACAGTCAGCTGCTGCCACCCATAAATGATGAGGCTGTTGGAGAGTCACTGAACCAACTGTAGAAAATTATACAGACTGTTGCCATGAATCAGCCAGAGTCTAGAGGTGTGCACAGATACCCTGTTGCACAGCACTTGTTCTGCATTCAGTGGCTCTTTCGATAGAAGTCATAGGAACCAAGCTTAGAGGACACCCAGGCTACATACTGAAAATCGTGGGTAGATTTAAAGTCTTGGGGTTCCTGGGCAAAAGCAAGAACAGACTACCAGTCAGTTCTAACTTTGTTTACATTTTGGCCAATTGGCACCATCAAAAGCGTGCCTTATTAGCCATCACCAATTTCTGCTTGCAATGTATCCATTGATTTGTACACAAGTACCGCTGGATTATGTTATTTTGAAAAAACTTGCTTGTTCTGCCCAAAGGGTTAAATTTTTGTCTCATCAGACCAGAGATTCTTGTTCCTCATGCTCTCCGAGTCATTTAAATGCTGTTTGGCACAATCAAAGCAGGCTGTCATATGGCTTTTTCTCAAAGTGGGTCCCGTCTAGCCACTCTATCTAAAAGGCTTGACTGCTAGAGTGCTGCTGAGATGGTCATCCTTCCTGGCAGATTCCCCCATCTCTGCAAAGGATTTCTGTTAGAGTGACTGTTGGGTTCTTGGTCACCTCTCTTTATGCTCTGTACACAATCGGGTCAGATGGGCAACTCTAGGAAGAGTCCTAGTGGTGTCAATTCACACACTCTTCATTAACAGGAAATCTGACTGCATGCTTTATTGCACAAAGAGGGTGCTATTGTTTCAGCACACCTTTTTGTTTCTCAGAATGGCTCAGGCTCTGTTTGTGGGACCAGGTGCATCTTTGGTGTTTTCATATTTGGGAGAATCATTCACACGCCCAACACAGTAAAAACAAAGATAAAGACATCTTGTTCAATATTCTGAACCAAACACTGTGTAATTAACCAACTGTTGCACAAATGTGCAACATACTCACTGTAGTAGCCACTGGAAATACATGAGCTCTGCATAACATACAGGTAGAGAACCCTGCATGTTAAAGGACACTATAGGCTTATGGTCAGTGAGTTTAATATGACTCCATGGACGTGCAATGAAGAGAAAAGGCTGTATTGTGCCCTTGTCTTGAACAAGCACACTTTTCCCACAGAGCTAAAACACACACAAATACACACACGTGCGCACAGACACACTTTTGCTTACGGTTTTCCCACAGTGCTCGGCACTCCCGTGGGAGTAAATTGCGGTAATCCAGGGCAGCGAATTCAGATGCAGCAATTACACCACAGTGAACGGCTTGGGAACCTACATACACGCACACAAACATACACACACACACACACACACTATTGTTATAACATACTGTATGCACAGGTTAATTTACTTTACACATAAGTACAGAGCACTGACACATGCCTCAACTCAAACACCTACTTTCACTCTGTTGTCTGTTTTGTCTACCTTTCTCTCTCACAATCATACTTACATGCACATACAAGCACACACATGGAAATACATACATAAAAACACACACACACACACACACACACACACGCTGTGCTGAGCAGCCATCCCCCTGTCAACACTGCAGCAAATTAACTGACATCAAACACCGGTGAGCACAGGCTTAGACATGTAGGGGACACAGTCTCACTGAGAGAAAAGCAGGGAGAAGAGGAGGAGGAGGACATGGGGGTGGAAAATAGGCAGAGAAGGAGATGAGGAAAATTAGAGAAAGAGGAAAATAAGGGGAGGTGGGGGGTTGAGGAACACACCAAACTTAGGAGCGCCCACAGAGAAATTGTTATTATTTCCCTGGTAAATTGATGACTGTTTTATGCTTGAAAGATGCATCATATTAACACATTTATGTGTCATCCTCAGAACACCGAACATTTAAAACACAAAGGAAAATGGGTATAAATAACAAATGTGTTGAGAGTGTGCTGATTTGAGGGCTCCACCAATAATGTTTTTTATATTGATGCTAATTTATTCAATTAATTTAAATAGCAAATTATACATAACATATGTGACAAAGGCTGCTGTTTTCAACAAATAAGCTGTGACAAACCCACTTTGTAGCTATCTTCCTAACAGACAAGTTCACCACTAGCTTGTGAGAAAAGCTGATAAACTGCTTGAGCTGGTGAGCTAACAGCTAATTTGCGAGCCTACTGGGCTAACACTAACCAGTCAATAGTCAATAGTTTTCTCTCTATTTTTCTTTTTACCCCCACCCAACATTTTGTTCATCATTGCACACCATTTACTTCCATAAAAAAACATAAAAACATTTAGAAAGAAAATAAAGCTCTCAAGGCTGAAGGTTAATTAGCAACCTTGTCAGCTCATTAGCTTAGTTCAGTCACCAATGGGACCATAAGTTTAATTAAAAGAAGTTTTGTTTTTACTCTTTCAGAGGCAGTCTTGTGGGAGATTAAACATTTTAGTTTTAAAAGTACATTTCAGGGGAAATGTATCAAGCTGTATATAAGCTTGCTATTAAGAATTTGTGGGAGCACACAGGCTTTCATGTTGTTGCTGTACAATACGTATGCATGCTGGAGTATGTTACACAACACTGGGGCTTCAGTCCTCTGGGTGAAAAACCAACATACAAGGTTCAGCCTCATTAACTGTAATGACATCAGGTTAAGGGCTGGGGTGCACTGGCTAACTCCTGAAAATGAGTTGGAGTGTACAAGAGACAAAGAAACGAGGGCAGGCTGTCAGTGGCCCCAGCTGCTTCTTATTCAGCTGCTAGCCGCTGCACATGTTCAGCCTCCACCCAGCACCTGCCTTCAGAACAGCCAAGGTTATTGCTGTCATAAAATCTAAACTAAACCTATAGCAAAGTCTACAATAATGTATAGTTTAATAAACCAGAGTGAAAATTTAGCTCAAGGGAAAAGCTGAAACAGTAATTGTTATGGTCTTGGCTGTGAAGGCTACATGTTGACATTGTTAGTTAACTGAGTTTCAAAATTGAGTTATTTCTTTTCACAATCTTCTCTCACTAGCTTTCTCTGACTTTCTGTCTCTCTTACTTGGGAATGTGTTTAATTTAATTTTTTAGTTCATTCAAGACCAGCCACATTACAAATCTCAAACAAAAAAATATCATATTAGCTATTTCTCAACCACTATAAGCAGTATGGCTCTAGGGATGGCCTTTTCTGTGTTGCACTGTGGGTTGGTTGATACACCATTTTTGGTCCAGACTGAAATACTGCCAGTCTATTGCAGGACTGACGTATAGAGACAACAAGTATACGGAGACAACTAACTAATCTGATTCACATTTACAATTAACCAATTAACCTGCATGTTTGGACATTGGGAGGAAGTCAGAGCACTGGGAGGGAACCCATGCAGACTCAGGGGGAGCATGCAAACTCTACACAGGAGTGCTCAGGACTTTCTTGCTGTGAGGCGACAGTGCTAACTACTGCACTATCATGCATTACTTTAATACTTTTAAAAAATTGCCACTTCAACTCTTCTGTTGTCCATATTATTCCATGCTCTTCCTTCAATGGTGTGTGTTAAATGACAAAAAATAAAAAAATCCAGGAATCTTTGAAAAAAAATAATTTTTATTTTGGGATACAGTGTGCCTTAGTTTTAAATGTTTCAGTTGGCGGATTTCTCATTTTGAAGTGAAACTCTTTAGTGTGTAGGAGTATATTTTATCAAGTTTCTAAGTGGCTCCACATGCTGGTACTGTGTTGTGCAACATCAGCAGTTTACCCCCCATGGACAAGACTTGACAGATCAGAATACACTCCCCATACTGCTGTGTTTCGAACATTCTGAGTTAACCGCTGACCTCTCCAAAGAAAACTGTGTCTGTAAACCCCAGTAGGAGTTGCAAACTTGATGGTGATATTAAATTTTTGTTTTTGTTTCTGAGGACAGATCAGGATAACAAATATCTGCTTACTAGAAATTACCCTTGAGGCATTGCCCCTGTCAGCCTTGTCTGTACAGATGCTAGGTTGTAAAACAGAAAACGAAAAGAAGAGTCCCGCTGAAGACTACCATCAGCAGTTACAGCAACATGGAATCAAAACTTAGTTGAATAGTGGTTCCCACAAAACTTAAATCAATTTCAAGTATGTCTTTGGTGATTTTGCATCAAAATGTACATGAGCAGCAGGCATTCACAAATCAAAAATAACTTAAGCTGCTGGCATCCTTTAAATACTAGTTGGTTGACAAAAATCATATGAAGGGTCTTTGTTTATTAATTAATTACTGTAGGAGCAGTACCTGATGTCCAATGCACTAGCATTCCTTTGGTTTTTGGTTCAACAGGAAGTTGTATGAAATATTTCAATGTAAAAATCAAGCAAAATTGGTTATTTGTGCTTTCTTTCAATGTGAGCAATAAATAGTTTGAACAGTTTTGTCATGACAGTCTAGACATCTTTCCACAGCTGGACTGAATGTCATGGAATTTGAGATAGACATTAATGTTCCCCAGGGGATGAATACTACTGACTTTGGTGATCCCCCAAACTTTCTCTCTTAAAATTGATGCAAATATCCATGGTACCAATAAGCTGAACTGTCATGACTTTGGTGATTCTCCTGTATCTCAACAGTTGTTGGACTACCATGAAATTTAGAATGGATATTCATGTCCCTGTAAAGATTAATAACTTTGGGGATTACCTTTTGTGATCCTAAAATACAAAATGTATGACTACATATATGAAAAAAATAATGATATGCCCATCAGCCTCAGCTGTGCTTTGTACTAATTAGCAAACGGGAAAACATAATACCTGCTTAACAACACTAGCATGTCAACATTGTCATCGTGAGCATTAGCATTTAGCTAAAAGGACAGCCTAAGTACAGAGTGGCTAGCATGGCCATGGACTCTTAGTCTGATTCCACTATGAGAAGTCCCCTAAATCCCATATCTTCAGGTCTGAAATATTTTTTCCATGAAAAGCATACTAATCTATTCACATTTACACCCACAGGCAGAGTTTCTAAACACAACCCCTCTTGCTGTGAGGCAGCAGCACAACTCCCTTAGTCACTGTGCTGCACTGCTGTTAAATCCTGGGGCTGATTTATGTAATATTGTTACTTTTAAAGCTATCTCACCCACCAAGCAACAGCTGCTAAAATAAGAACAAAGTTGCCAAGAGTAATTTTTTCCAGCCAAAATAATTATTGTTCCATGAAATGTATTATATTGGCTTTTTATCAGAGTTTGGGAAAGGACTTTGACCAAACACTGTAAATAACAGACATTCAGAATATCATAATTGATACACCTAACAAAGATAATTGTGAGTGACATTTACTGTAAACTAAAACCTTGGAAATTACACATGATCACAAGTTTACACTAGCACAGGAGGTGAAAATATTCTTTATGTAACTATATCCTTTGTGTGTTTCTTAGTACTGGCCCAAACAGAGGCGTTGCTAGCTGGGACTTATAGCTATGCTAAAATATAAATGCAAGTGTGAGTCAGCTTTAATCTCCTGTGTTTCGGAGGCTGATGGAGTAAAGATGCTAGGTCTGGTGCAGCCGGCTCCCATCTCATCCTGGTCACTGGTCTGATTGCTGCGGGCCAAAGCTGCTACCAGTTAGCAACAGTCCCTGGACACTGCTAGCCTTACAGCTGGGGATTTGTTGGGTGAACTGGAAGCACTGACAGCTGTAATATGCATGTATGTGTGTGTGTGCATGTAATTAGGGCCCTTGACAGGTACATATTAGCTCTGTAACTGATCTCAGGGAGTGTTTTCCTGTCTGTCAGGGTTGGCTGCCCAGAAAAAGCTCAGTCTAGCATAGCACTAGCATCTTATATTTGCTTTGTATTTATCTGTATTTCAAGGGGTGGCACAAAGACTGGTGGGGCAAAATACAGTATGGGTGACATGAAGTAGGTATTTAACTGTAAATAAAACTGTTTATAAATCTTAAATATACTGGACATTCACCTTCATAGGTTTCTCAGAAACAAGGTAACAAACACAAAACATACTTGCTTGAAGATTACATTGCATTGGCTTACATTCATAGGCCTTCTTCACAAAGACATTTTGACATATCACAGTAGAAAAAGCGTAGGTATGAATAATTAAATTAATGATGGCTGAGTTCATTTAGTTGCTTAAGTTTCAGGGTCCTGGTATTGTTCATGCTGGCTCACTGCTGGCAAACACGTAGAGCTACTAGAAAATAAGAAGACAAACCAGAAACAAGGAAGAGATATCAATTAGGTAAAAAATAAAATTTAAAAGAAGTGAAGAAATATTTAAAGAACAAAAATGATTCACTGTTGCTTATAAATTGGCAGAGGTCTAATACAATCTTTGAAGTGAATCCATATTTCAATACAATAAATTTTTGATTTTATTCATTAACATTAATGGGTGTGGTATTTGCAGGTACAAAGAATGGAAATTCAGTGTAGATATAAAAGATGAAATGAACCTGTTGATGTGCAGAATCACAATAATGTCTCTTTGTAGTCTCTGAAGGTTGCATTTTACTGGATAGAATTTGTGAAGCATCTCAAAAGGAATTTCTTTCACCTTATTTGTTAAGAGATAGCCAAGAGGTAGTCCAGCAGCTGGAAGCAAGTGTGGCTGCTGGAAGCAAGTGTGGCACCTGCTGGAATGACATTCAGTGCAATTGCAAACTCTCTTAGAGTTATGGGAATTTGGTAATTTAATTAAAATATTTACATATTTCAAAAAGTGGGCCATCATAGTTTGGGTTACTAAAATAAACTTTTATTGTCATACAAAATGTCCATGCTGTTCCAAACAAAGTACCTATGAGGAGAAAAACTGTTTTAAATCCATAAACACCTGTGCTTTTTCTGTTATGACAAGTCATAGAGCTTTTGTGAATTTTCCAAGAAAGAAAGAAAGAAACTTAAGGTGAGTTAAGACAAAATGTGAAGCAAACCTTTGCATTATTTAAGTTTTTCATGTAAATTTGACAGATGGGTATCCAGCATGCACCAACCTTGTTTATGTGTCTCTGACTGATCTCAGATCCAGGTGTCTTAGTTCTTTCCTGTCTCTCTTCTTTTACTTCTCATCTCCATATAAAATATACTGATAAAGTGGATAAGCTCAAATTTCAACTTTACATTTTCCATTCATGTCTTTTCACTTTGTATGTAGTCACAGCTTAACCTGTGCCACATGTTCTTTCTGATCACATGTTTAGCCTGGCCTTAACCATAACCACTATGTGCTTAATTCTAATTAAATACTTTAATCTAAACCCTCACCTTACCAAACGTCTGAACCCTGCAATGGTCTGCTGTGGAGGTGAGTCCCCAATGTGACTATCACAATATATTTATGTCCCCATAATGTGATTAATATAAGTACAGTGACACAGACACACACACGCCCTTTCTCTCTCCTCTCTCTGGCTCCACTGGGAGCATTTTAGTCTTACATTGTGATAACACATTAGCTGGGTCAGACCTTACACTGGGATCCAGCTGTGTCGTGTCTCCTCCCCTGTTCTGTCCTTCACTGCACAGCTGGATCTCGTCACAGTCTGTGCATCTGTGCTCATACATGTGTGTAGGGGTGTTATGCGTGCACATGTCTGTGTATGGTTAGTGAGTGTGAGTGTTATAGATGTATCTCCGTGTGGTTTGTGTATGATATGTATGGTCGGAATATGTGTTTTATTAGACATTTGGTGTGTTAATTTTGTATGCTGGTGTATATGGCTTTACAAATGCACATGCTCATAAACAACACAAATATGTGGAATTGCAGAGATAGAGTTTGTCAGGCTCGAGCACTTCTTTGTTCTTATTACTGAGTCATTTTGCTGCTCTGAGGCAGTTGGTTTACCAGTCACTCAGACATTAGCTTCAATGATTTATGTCCTGGGGGTTTCACATAAACACTTTATTCTTTGTTGAAATTTTCTCGTTATCTGGTGCTGCTCAGAGTTTTTATATTCAACATGTAAAATTCTCAAATGACATTATGTAATTGTTAGATAAACTGTGATACCTTGGTGTTAGTACAAATGAGAAATGGTGATGATTGGTTGATTCTGACTCTCTCTCTCTCTCTTTAACACACACACACACACACACACACACACACACACAGGCTTTAATAGTCAGGTTGGAAATGAACTGTCCAATTTCTGTTAATTTCCTCAAGCATCTACTGTTGCCAAAAACATTTTTTTTTTTAAATTAACCTTTTCTCAACCAGGTTTGCATTGACTTTTTCAAGAGATGCCAGGATTACACCTTTTCAAGTTTAAAACAGTGCAACATAACAACAGTCACACAATAAAACAATACTAAAAACCAGGTGAAATTGTATGAAGTCTCAATAACTCAATAACTCAATAACTCTGAATTCAGTCTGGGATACCAAGTTCTTTTATTTTTATCCAGAAGCACCAATTTCATATTTTGTGCCAAAAAGCAATTTAATGGATATTTATGTGAATTCAGCATAGTGGACTCAGCCTGTAAAGGCTGCCATGTTGTCTCCATGTTGCTGTCATTTTGTTATGTAATTATGCCTGGTAATAACTCTGAATACTTTAAAGCTGCACTAATCGATATATTATATTAAACAATGATCAAAGTAAAATGCCTGTGAGTTTTTGTGAAAGGTGTCACTTTCATACATAAACCTATGGAGAATTATCAACCAACTCTGCAGTTCCCCTCAGATATATTTCTTTGCCTCTTTTAACTCAGTATTTTGGTTTTCTGGTCTGCAAACTGAGTTTGGTTGTCTCTCACTGCTCTTATTAACCTTTTTTCATACTTTGTTATTGTAAAAATATTGACTATAGCCACTTTAAATATTGGTCACCTTTTCTCAGTGTTCCAACTGTCAAATGTGTCAGTTAGCAACACTCTTTAGCGACTTTTCCTCCTAAAATTGCTCCATGAATTAGCTTACCTTAAGATGATGGTTTTCAGCTGTCACCTTTATAAGGTTCAGCTGCTGCGGGAACTACAGTAAATTAAGGAAACTAGGTTTAATCAAGTTATGGAAAATCATTGAAAAGTCAAATCATTACAGTTTACACAGTAGGATCACTGAATGATGATAGAAGATTATCTGCATGTTTACAGTAGAGTACAGTCTTTCATTATTCATTCCCTAGGGGAGGAGTTTTTAGCCATTTGGTATGTTGAGTGGAGATAAAGCAGAGTTTTATATGGGCCTATTGCCATGGCTCTCTCAAAATAGCCAGAAATACACACACCAGACTAGACCCACACACTTGTAGACTCTAGTCCAACATCAACACCTTGATACATCTCAGTGATTGCAGATGAGTGGAGGGGAATTGCTTGGTTGGGGTCGCAATGACAAGCTTCCAACCATCTGACCATTTTTAGATCAGGAAAACCAGTGGCGCAAACACTCACACATACACAAAAGCCACAAACACACACTTACACTCATGACATACACTGGTGCTGTAGGGTTTCTGTACACACAAGCTGCCTTGCAATGGGAAGCCAACCGAGACACCTCTGCTTACTGCTGATAGACATTCTTTGGTGTATTCAGACCAATACAAACACACACACAGAACTTTCTCAGAATAGAAATGGTTTTTAATCACGGTTTTGGAGTGTCATCAGGTCTGTTATTAGAGTAAATTACCTCCCAGATTGTTTGGAAGGGGTGCATTCACACACTAAAATGCGCACACTTTCGCACAAATACTGTAGCCTTCTTACATGAATTTACACAAGCTTTCTCTTCCACATGCTTTCTCATCCACTCTCTCGCTCTCTCTCTCTCTCTCTCTCTCACACACACACACACATACACACACACACATACACACACGTTAACTAGTTGGATCAGTGCAGTGTGGGACATGGCCACCCGTGAGTGGGTTTTCTGTAGAAGCAGCCTGTTTACTCTGTAATGGAACCTCAACAGTCATAGATGATGAATTACAAGCCTGTGTTCTCCCTCCTTCTTACTTTCCCCTTCTTTCTTTATCTGTCTCTCTCCATCACACACATAGTCAATCAGCCTGTCTTTTAGAGTGGAGGAAGATCTGTGCATATGCACTGGCAGTGCTTCTCCATCCCACCAGCAGCAGGGCCTTTTGGACTTGATGGCCAATTTGTTCAAAGTCCACATATTTGTTCAGTATCATTAGTTGAGCCTCTCTGAAATACTAACTGTAAGAACAGCACACAACATCCACCCAACTTCATAGTTTGTTCACCTGAAATTAGGCTTAGGAGGAAACTGATTATTTTCATGTTGATACTTTGTTTTAGGTATTTTATCTAGATTATTTACTTATATACTGGACTGTAATTTGTGTTTTTTCCTTCTTTCTTTCTTTTTTGACTTCTGTGGTCCAATAGCCACATATGTTACTTATTATGTATGAATGTTACATGTTCTTGTCCTGTTGTTATGTGCTGGTGAGCAAAAGACAATTTTCCACTCTCGTGGACAAAAAAGTTCTCTTCCATTCTACACAGAATCAGCAATGGATGACTTGTGGTGGATATTAATTTCCCCTGATTAATATGACTGCATTTAATATTTTCATCGTCCACAAGAAATGCTGAAATGGTAGTTTTTGTCATTTACTGAGCATGGTCAAAAGTTATGTCAAATATCTGTGTACTGTATTAAAGACGAGAAACAACAAGAGCTGAAATTTGAATATGTCTAAAATGATAAACAACATTAACATGACAATAAAAAAATACATTGTACTGCACTTAAATATGGACATGAGGATTTCTGAGAAGAAAATGCACTCATGTATCAAAATATCCAGTATCTCGAATCAGTTTAATATAATCATGCATATACAGTATATTATATTATTGAATTATAAAACTGCACTAAAGTGTGTTCAGCCTTTGTTATTAAAACTGGTTAAGGTTATAACATACTGCTGGGTAATATCATCTATAACAATACATTCCTGCATTGCAAGTTCAGAATGTGAATTGAAATCTTACAATAAATGACAGTAACATATATTATACTACTTAATATTCTAAATAGCTTTAAGTAAGATAAAAAGGACATACACACACAGGAGTTATGCATGTAGTTATTTTCCACCACAGAAATAGAGTACCAAAGTGTTGTGCTCAATTAAAAGTACTGCTCTATCTACATTTGAGTAATAGTGAATATTCCTCTAAAGTAAACAAGTAAAAGGAAAAAAAAAAAAAAAAAAAAAAAACTTTTTGGTGGGAGAAACTATTTTATGGGAAAAAACTGGAAATTACAAAATGAGGCACAAAAGTAAAGTAAAGCCAGATTTATCTTCTTAGCTAACTGGCAGTGGATTTTGAATGTCTCTTCAGCTGTCCAACTGATGCTTTCATGAGAGCTGACACATTTGTCTGAAGTAAATTCAACTTTAAAGTGGATTACATGGGTTCAGGGTTTACACAACTACGCATGTCTAAAGACTGCCTAAAAGACTTAAAAGGGTGTGTTTTACCTACCAGAAGATTCCTATGTCGATCAACCCCCCTGAGCAACAGTATCACCTAGACAGCCAGAGGTCCAGTCATAATACAGATGAATGTCAGACAGTGTGTCCAGTCAACAAGCCTGTCAGATGAGGAAAGTTTTCCTAATCACCAGCCATCAACGACCAACTGGATTTCCACACTTCCCTGATTTTCTACAGATGTGATTTTGTTTACTCGTAACTTTGGCCTGACAACTTCAAAACAGCCAGACAAGATGAGAAGTTGATTACAGGCGTTCCAAGATTTCCAGTTCTCTGTAACTTTCAAGGGAAACACCACAGGAACAAACATCTTAAGAACAAATGTGCCTGGAGTACAATCACACTGATTGTTGAGCTCTCGTTTTAATGTTTATTTAAGTTTATTGCTGATTAATCTAGTTAGCTTCTCATAACACTTAACACATTGAAATGATGTACTATTAGAAACAGCAATACCAAAGTGGTAAAATAACAAAAGTTGCAGACCATAACATACAAATAAGATCAATACAGAGTCAAAAAAGGTCAAATCTGGGTCAGTTAAAGATAAATGTATACATGTAATCAAAACAGAACCACAATTCCATTTTACAGAAAGCAAAGTACATTCATCCACATAATTGCTCCTTAAGGAAATAGTCCAATCTGTGACCAATAGGATCACAGGCCAAAGCTATTTTAATCTTGACTAAACAAAGTAGAGGCAGACCTTTACTCAGTCTGCCACAACATCCTTCATCATCAGGGTCAACTCACCAGGACAGACAGGCTCTTTCAGCTCTAAATCATTTCATAATGGGTTGCTTGAAAGTGCAGCAGACAGAAGGGCGCATTTTCCTAATTCAGCTCTGACATTAAAGAGTAATTTCTATTCAAGTTTGGAGCACAGACTTGTCCTTAGAGATATAATTATGTAAAACATTAACTTTATGAGTGGACATGTCAGGAAAGTTAAGCATCAGTCTACCTTTATATATATATATATATATATATATATAAAATGAAACTCAAATGATTTTTGGGTTGGGGTTAGATGTCATTGTCATTGTCATGGTGTTATCAGGCCACTGGTGGCAATAAAGATGTACAAAGGTCACATGATGCTTCCTAAATAATAATAATGGATCAATGTAACATATATGTTGGTAACAAGGACTCAGAGATGCAGGGAAACTCATTAAACCAAATAAAAGCAAAAAAGGAGCAAACAAGGAGCGTAAGGGAAAACTAAGTCAAAAACCATGAGATTACAATGTGGCAAAGGAGAGCAGGAAACAGGGATGTATGTATACACAGGTTGAACTGACAGGAACACCAGGGGCAGGTAACAGGAGACGGGAGTGGCTGATCAAGGGTGGCGACACACAAGGCAGGAAACAGAAATGACAGCAAAGGTAAGTTAATAAAAATATACCAGGAAATAACATATGGACACCGACAGAATGTTACAATAAATGAATGCCACCACAACACTGTTGTAGACATACAGACATATTTAAACTGGTTTCCATGTTTGTTTGTTTGTTTTTTGTGCTTTGTGGACACAAGGGGCACTTAGGAAGAAACTACTGATTGTTAGCATTATTAGTTAAGACCACTGACATGTACTGATTTACCAGAAGAAAAAATTATCTGTGACCTTATCACATAATTATACCCTATGTGTCGAGGGTAGCTCTCATACACTGAGTAAATGTCTTATAATTACAAGATCTGGATGTTATAACTATGAGATAACAGGTGTTACATTGTATTGTGAGACCCATCAGATTAATGCCACTGCAAATGTTTTTAAACAAACTTCATTTCATGCCTTATTTTAAAAGCTGTTACCAATCAAGCTATTATTATTACTATAATATTTTGATAGGTTCACTAATTTTAATAGCTTGGATGCATTTCTGATGTATGACCACTTACTGACCACTTACTGACTTACTAACCATAAAGCATCTTATACTTGTTTGGCTGCACCCGAACAAACAGATGGAGCTTCTCTCAACAGGTAACCATGCTTTTTGTGCAAACAGTCCCAAGGTTAAGATGTGCAATGTGCAATGGCAACATAAGATGTGCAATCGCAACATACTAATTGTTATACATATCATATTCTTACTCATTTAGTGTGTAATACAAAAGCTCTGGCAACAACATACAAGATACTACTGCGTTATTTCACCTATGTCAACATATCAACCTAAACAGGATCATGTCATTAGGCCATTTGACTGACTATTCACCATGCACACAGCACCAAACTTTATTAGTAACACCCTCTTTCATTCACACTATATTTTAACACTTCCTAATTAAAAAGTGAGTGAAACATGGCGAGCACACAGTAACAACACTTCTCTCACAAGTTAGTCCACTGACTGTGAGGATTCTATGGAGCTACTAATGGATTCTAATTAAGTAAATGCAGAGTAAGAGTTTTAAATTCTGGTGTGACTGGGTCCAAGTCTAAGCACTTAGTTATCAAATTTTATGATAAAGTGCATGCACACTGGACAAAGATACAGTTCAAATGGCCAGTGTCACTGCATTACCTACTTGGTAATGTTTGACCCAAGGCTGCTTGAGCTCCGTCACTCTCTGTCAACCTGGAAACACTCCCATCATTGAGCAAGCTCCACTAATCCCTTACCACTGCATGAGGGTGAGAGACACTCAATCTGTGTGTGTGTGTGTGTGTGTGTGTGTGTGGCTGTCTGTCTGTGTGTCTGTGAGAAAGGGAGAGTGTGTGTCTCTGCCTGAGGACCATTGGGATTTCCCTTTTTAATTAATTCAGGATTTGTTTGGGGCACAAGGTCAGAAATGGAGAGTGAGGCAGAGACATTTTCTCATGTAAAACCTTTAGGCCGATGAGTGTGTGTATAGGTGTGTGTGTGTGTGTGTGTGTGTGTGTGTGGCTGTTGGCTTAGGTAGAGGAAAACCAAAGAGGAAAAAAGAGAAAAAAGATGCTTGTTGGATAAGATACTTTTTACTGTGACCATTCTCTTTAGTTAGTGTTGCTACACCTGTCAAGCCTTCCATTGCAGCGCAGTACATTATGCAGTTAACTATGATAAATTACTATGCCTTAAAGTGCAATACCACTGAGAGCCACTAAGTGCTAAATCTCTTGGCTCTAATAGACTCCCATTCAAAAAGTGTGAAACTTCTCTCATGAGGTCCCCTTGAAAATAATTCCATAATTAAGTAAATATTAGTTTACTACATTTTGTAAACAGAAAGACAGAATCCTCAGTTCACAAGCAGAACTGGCAGACAGAGTAGGTTATGTTATCGCGATCACCATTGTGGTATGTCACTTTCATTGTGTTTTCAAATTGAGTGTTCTGTCTCAATTTCAAATTGAGTGTTCTGTCTTCTTTGAAATGTCTTCTGTGTGATAACACAGCCATCCTGGATTTAACACTAGCAAATGTCAACATTGCACACAGGGTGGATGTGGAGCCTGTGAAACTGCTTTTGCCTTATGAAAAAACCATCTCTGACCTCACAGATGTAGACAACCACTCGAAGTACAAAGAGGCAGCCACTAGCTACATCATAGGCTTTATCATGACAAAGATGGAGCAGAAGGTTACCTGCTTGTGCACAGGCACTGACATCAGATGACTTGGATGCATCATTTTTTGTTGTTAAGGGACAGAGGTGGCCTACAGATATCATCTATCAGCTGGCACTATTGCTGTTTGCTAGGCCACTGAGAAGTGCTTTCAGAGACTGCTGAAAACCAGTGGGGTGAAGGCTCCTCAAATACAGGGGACAATACCAGCAGTTGTCTCTCAAGTTCTTGCAGATTGTGTGGGGACAAATCTCTTCCCAAATTGGTACAGCCACATGTTTGATATATGTGTCAAAGTAAACCATGTCTATGTTCTGGTCAAGATGGTGTGGTTTTATTAGGTCAAGTCAGTCAAGACTACAAAATGTCTAAAGGTTTGTAATACCCACCTAATCAGAAATTGGGAAATGCGGAGGAGTCGCTGATTTCACTTGTAACATAAATTCTTGTGGTACATTAGCTAACTTTGTTAGCTAGCATTATGTTTGACCAGAGACATAAAGAGAATAAAGGAAATGGGTGAAAGTGTTTCTCCCTCTCTACAATTGCCATTATAGAGCGGGAGAGGACACTTCAGCCATGAGAAGGTGCACATTGGGTGTCAGTTGTGTAAAGTTTCATTTGCTAGTGTCAGCCTAGCCTACTAGCTAGCTGGTTGGTTACTGCTAGCTAGCTAGAGGGCTAGGCTGACACTTTCATAGCAAGCTTCAAGCTTCAATAACATATTATTATTTTGTAGGAGAGGCCTCTATGGATGAAGACACCATAGACTACATCCCCTCTGCGTTTCCTTATGGGCAGAAGTGTGAGAGGCCTGCTGAAGAGCTGGAGAGGTAGGTCAAATTCAGGTTTCTAACTGTGGCTAAGTGACTATGGTATGAATGAATGCAAACAAAGAAGTGTATCTTAAAATATGATGACCACTACCATGGCAATACACCATGATGTTGTTGCCCTTTCACTATAGGCTTTCTACATTTTGTCTCTGGTTTGATCTGTGTTTTTCTAAAGCTGGACAGAAAAAGGAAAAGGGCGAGCCAAACAGTGGAGCAGGAGGCTCCTTGCCATGGTGAACACATTCAAATTCTGTTTTATGTAAAACATAGTTTGTTATTTCTGATGTCATACCAAATTATCAGACAGCCTTGGCCCTTATCTTTGTTTTCACAAACGTCTTCCAGTTGATGATGTTCCAGTGACACTTAATATTGACACATGCAGTCACACAGTACGCAGCTGTACATATTTAGATTTATCATTTTGTTTCCACCCAAGGTCCGCCCACAAAAAAAAAAAAACATTACTAACAGAAAAGGGGTCTATAACATGAGAGACACCTTACTGCTTTTATTTTGACAATCTAGCAGAAAGTTAAAGGCCTCTTCACCAAAGTCCACCAGAAAAGAGAAGTTCTTCAGAGACAATGCCTTTTATTATCAGAGGGCCATCTCAGAAACTGTTGTCAGTGGATTAGATGTCTTCTCCACCTTCTCCAGGGAGGAAAAGAACAACCCCACAAGTCAATCTGAGCTAAAACCACCCCCACAAGAGAGAATACACAAGAATAGGTGTGCAAACTCTGCCAAAGAAACACCATGACACAGGGACATCGTCCATATAGCAGATGTATCTACACCTTACCAGAGAAGTGAGTATAAGTTAGTTCCCTATTGCTATTAAATGTGAGTACAAAAGACTTTTCTTTCTTTCTTCTTCTTTTTTTTACAACGGGGCCGAGGGAATAATGTATTTTCAGATAAATGTGTGGAGCTTACCTATTAAGAGTGCTGCTTCTTTTGCCTTTTTCTCTATAGCCTTCAATATGATATATTTCAAACTATTTCAGTGTTTTTTCAATTCTACCAATGTCTGGATTGTCAAGGACAGCTATGTCCGGTATGAAAAAAATTGACTCAGTCACTGGACATGTGCATATACAAGTGAAGGGCATCTTAGTCCATTTTTTGTGACAGTTGACTTTATAGGAAATTTATACCTATTTGTATAAAAGCAAACACTATATGCATGAAAAACACAGGCTGTGGGCAGTCAACCAGGGTGTTTCCTAGCATAGTGCCATGGTTCAAGGTATGGAAAAGTCAGTCTGTCTGTTGGTTGATCCACCACTTTGGTTCAGACTGAAATAGCTAGCTTATAGCTAGCTTGAACAGCCATTCATGGCCCACTGTGGATAACTTGAATGACTTTGATGATCCCCTTTTCATGGAGTGACACCATGAGGTTCATATTTGTGGTTTTAGCGAAATGAGTGCCATGAAATTTAACACACACATTCATGATGGTGAGCACATGGATGTAATGTTAGAGCTGGATACCAGACTGAAAAAGGTGCCCGTTTAGTCCTATCAGAATTGCTTGCCTGGTGCAAACACCTAAAAAGTTGCTGCTGGTTGCTGCTGGTTACTTCCGTGTTATGTGGCCTGTCAGTGTTTGATCTGTTACTGGAGTAGAATAGAATAAATCAGATGTTTTAGGTGTGTTTTCATACATTGTTAAAGACGAAGTGCTTAGACAACATATGTTTATTAACACACACAACAGTTTTAAGAGTAGGCTTAAAACTTTCCTTTTTGATAAAGCTTATAGTTATAGTTGGGTTGGCTCAGGCTTGACCCATCCCTTAGTTATGCTGCTATAGGCCTAGACTGCCGGGAGATTTCCCATGGCGCACTTGGCTCCACTTAATAACTCAATAGCTTCCCTTTCCCATATTTTTATGCTCTTCCGTCTCTCTCTTCTGGAGCTGCAGTCCAATCTGTGATGACAAGCCTCTTGCTGCTCCTACAACCCCACTCAACACCTGCTGTTATAATTAGAAATTACCAGTACTACTACTACTAGTATTATTGCTACTTTTGCTAGTACTACTTTAAGTATTACTACTATTATTACTACTACTGTTTTATTGATACCACTTTACATTTTTTACATGGAATTCTTGTTAGGCTATGTTCTTCTGTGGCTATTCCCCTTGTGCTTGTAATTTGTTGGTTAATTTCACTAAAGCAAAAGGTGTCCACCCTGCTTTTGCCATTCCCACAAAATCCCTGTCAGCCCCTTTTGTGATTGATATTCAGAGAGTGGCACGTACAGGGCTCACGGTTCACACTGGAGGCAAACTCACACACATTCATACTCATTGTGTGTTTCTGGATATTCTAATGATTCATAGGGAGTAGCTTAGAGTTATTACAATTTTGAGGGTTCTCACTCGTCAAAGCGGCCCATGGGTGCGCACATGTGTTTTTGAGCTCTGTGTATGTGAGGACCTCACTCTGTGACATTTCTTAGACTAACATGAGTCAGTAGGTAAGAATTTCAAAACTCTTTAAGAGTGTTTTCAGATTCATTTGTTCTTCAGAGAACTCTGCGAATGAGAGCGGTGTTTTGTGTGAGTGTGAGAAATGAGTGTATGAACATGATGGGTGTGTGTTGTAAATGATTTAAATGAAATGTATGAAATATGGAACACAGCAAAAGCAATTTCTCATCACCTGACAAAGTGCTCATGGCTAACCAAGTCTTCAGTACTTGTGAGCAAAATGTTATTTGTGCTTTCATCAAGAAAAATGTGACCCATTAAGTCAAGACTGAGAGTAATGTAAGAGCGGTTATGAGTCTGGCAGTGCTTCATGTTGAGATGTTTTGAATTTAATATGCAGGTGCGTGTGTGCATGCATTCATGTGTGTGGTTAACAGGAATGTGCTGGGTGCAGTAATTGAGAGATAAGATCGCAGCAGAAGGCTTATGTGTTGACAGACAAACAGAGGGGTGATGAGACTGATGGAAACAATCCTCACTCATAGTCTTCCATTTCCAGTAGCTGCATCTGTCAGGTGTGCTCCCACTGACCCACTTCCAGTTCGTGAAAGCCTTCTGAATCTCAATAATGGCATTTTGTCCCTTTTTGTCATTACTGTGCAAAACTGACCATAATTTGCTCCCACTAACTAAGTATTATCTGTGTATCCAAAACCTGATATTGCTTATTCATCTGTGCTATAGAACTGAATTGTTCATAAGTAAACCTAACTGTTGTACTTGGTGACATGGTCCTTCATTTCTGTGAACACATAAACTGTAGTTTATTTGACTGAATTCCACATACAGCATATTGCTGCCAAAGATACTTAAAAGAGCATCAAATGTAGATTAATCTGCTGCGAAAATAGTTCCCAACCAATTATTACAGTTTGGTTTTTGTTTGTTTGTTTGTTTACAGTTTTACACCTCCAATAGGAAAAAAGTAGGCTGGAGCAGAGAGCCATGGGGTAGGGAGGTCAGAAAATACTGACTGGTACTCTAAAACTGGGAAGACACCGTACAGATTAAGTCCCGTTGTAACCCCACATTGGCTGCCTTTGACTTTAGGACAGAATCCTACAAGATTGGTGGAGTTTCACATGCAATTTTATGGCGATCACAATTCCTGATTTCTCTAGCTCTTGGACGAATTGGTGGGATTTCAAGCAGAAACCTTGGTTGACAGTATTACATTTTTTATGTACCATCAGCTAATTTCTCACATGGATGGTACCAAAACATCCATTATAGTAAACTGAGCTTGCTTAGAGTAGTATTTTACAAGTCGCTGCTGAAACTGTAATTTTCACTGAGACTAATGTGATGTAAAACCTAACTCCTCTGACTGACTATTCTGTCTACTACAGTTGTCCTGAAGGTCAAAGCACAACAACATTTCAGAAAACAAAATGACATTTCAGAAAACACAACAGCATTTCACAAAAGTGCTGTGCACTTCATGCTTCAGAGAGAAAGTCAGTATGTTGTGATGGCTCTCTGTATATAAAATATCTTGTGCACACAAATGAATCAACATTTAGAAAGGAGTGTAGTAAAACATGTCCTCACTATACGGTCTATATGCATATTTTTTCTCTCTATGACCATTCTTTATGCTCAAATCTATCACCCACCAACTGAACACATCTACTGCAATAACTCTGAATTGACTGGGGTTCTGGCCAATCATAAATAAAAGCTGTTGTCCCCCCCTTTCTGTTTTGTGAAATGATGTTTTGTTTTCTGAAATGATGTGTTTTGTGAAATGTCACTGTGTTTTCTTAAATGTTGTTGTGCTTTGACCTTCAGGGCCACCGTTGCTACACTTTCCAGCTATCTGCAGCTCCATATTTTTCTTTTCTTCATACTTTCCATTTATTGTAAAATTACACAAAGTGAGCAATGGTGTCTTTCTGTCTGTCTTTTTTTGATGATGCGGCTGCATTGTTTGAATAATTTTTAATGGAATAGTCAGTGGATAAACTGAGTAGGGTTTACAAGTGTATGTTCAGTGTAAGGTGCAGGTCATGGCTGGTCAATTGATCTGTATAATGTGAATATGAGTCACACACAGTCACAGGTTTTGGACATGCAGAAAGGATTGTATGTGTGTGCAGTGTGAGTTAGCACAGTGTATAATATTAATAACACACTTTTTGTTCAGCTTAACTTATTGGTTTTTTGTTTTTTTGAGGATTTGTAGACAATAAGTAAAATATAGGATAATTATAGATTTATATTCAGATTGAAGAGAATGGGCTACATTCCAACATGCTACAACCCTCATTTTTTGGAGTGTACAATGATGAAAGTTGAGAGAAGGGAACAGAGGAATTCTGTATGTGTAAACACAGTTTTATTCACACGCCAAGCCAAGACATTTGTGTGCAGATGAGAAAAGCTGATGTGTGAATTTGAGTAATGATTTTCCAAATGGCCAGAGTAGATGTGAGATATGACTTGTTATAGGATACACAGGGGAAGACTTAAGGTGGGTTTGCTGTTGAGCTGCATCCAAGCACACTTCCCTCTCTTATTGGACCCACTAGAGTGTGTGCGCATGTTTGTGTGTGTATGTGTGTGTGCACATAAATGTCCTCAGGGGCTGTTGTAGTTAATATGCCTAGGGTCAGGGAGATGGTGGGTTATGAAACTTAACTCTCCTCATAAACCGACTCATTTCCACCATAGCATGTTGAGCACACAATGAGGATGGTGGGAGCAAGTAAGCAGAGGGGGGAAAGGGAAAGGGAAAAGAACTAATGGGTAAAGACAGAATAAGGGAAGAAAAGAGGGGTGCAATAGTGGATAAAATAAATGAGGAGGCAAGGTAAGGGTTAAGAAAGGATGACGAGAAAAGGAGGGTTGATTATGGAATGAAAAGGAGAATGGATAAGAAAGCAAATGAATATAGAAGGAACAGAGGGAAACAAGATCTTTATAAGGAAAGAAGCAACTGATCAAGGGAGGGAAAGGCAGGATAAAGACAAATTAGAAAAGAAAGTAGGGAGGAAATTATCAGTATTAGGGTGCAGGAGAATCAATCACTGAAATCTTGTGGATTGTGGATCTTGTGGATCAAAGTACAACTAAACATGGAGCACACAAAGGAAGATGCAAGTAGGAAGGAGGGGGATTGATCAGAGTGCAGACAGGAAGGAAGGTAGTGAGGAGGAAAGATTGTTAAAGAATAATTGTGTTCAGTAATAAATAAAGAAGACATTACAAAAAATCATATGAATGCTGACATTTTTATTTCATAGTGGTATTTTTCCCAGTGACAAAAAAATAGGTAAATAAAATATTGAAATAATGTGATAAGGAGATAATGAAGAAGTAGAAGGAGGGAATATGCATAATATACAAACAAGGAGAGAGGAAGTAAGGAAAAGACAGGAAACAAGGAATAATGATGGGATGAAATATGGAAACAACAAAAGAAAGGACAAAATGTGAAAATTTGGTGAGTAAAAAATGAGGGAGGAAGGGTAGGAAGTGGGGTGAATGAGGAAGGAGGAATCATATGTGAGGGAGGGATGGATGGAGGAATGCCAGTGTTAATCCGTGTGTGAGAGCAGCGGCTCAGTGTCAGGTGTCTGCCTGTGAATGGGCCTGAGTCACTGCAGTATCACCACGACTGGGCAAGGACGCAGAAAGGTGGGAGTGAGGGAGTTGCAGCAAATCTCACAACAGTTTGTTTACTGGTCTGACAGAGCAGCCGTCAGCAAACAAAAATGAGAAACACTGAAAATTGAGAAGGAGGTGTGGAGAAAACGGCATTAAATGTCCGCTTCTTCTACCTGTTGGCCTGTGAGTCTGACAGTCTGTCATCAACAGGCTTCTGTGTCCTGAACAGGAGCCAATTTGTAGAGAATTTGTAACCCTCCCTCCTTCTCTTTCTCCCACTCTGATTCAGTCTGTCTGACATTTTTATGCCTGGGGAATATTGTCACAATACCACAGTCCAACACACACCAAACCCACACACACACACACACACACCTACACAAAAGACTGCATACAAAATCATACTATCAGGAACAAACTATATTGGAAGAGTGATTCAGAGGCATTGCTTAAAGTTATAAATCAGTATATTTGATTTAGTTGTGAAAGGGGTCATCCATAGTGAACATAGTGCAAACGACCTGCCAAGCACCCAACACCTGGCAAAGTTAGCAACTAGCTGGTGAACATAATTAAGTAATTAGCAGCTTAAGAGCCAGAAATTTACTTGATGAGTTAGTGGAGATCAAAATTAGAGCTAAAAGGAAAGCGAATATTGTTGCTTCATATTTGCTAAATATGTTAATAGGCAGATATTTGATCACATGTTCACCATACTTCATTAGTTAGTGGCCAAAGAAATCAAGTAATGCAGTTGTTTCAGCTACGTTGGGAGTGTTGGTTATATTTTAGTTTGATCATACTTTTTATATTTGAAATCTGGACGTGCAAAGTAACTAGTAACTTTTAGAAATGTATAAAGTACAATAATACAAGTATGAAGTTGCATTCATTGGTAATACTCAAAATACAGGTACCTCAGAATTGTACCCAAATTTTACTGTACTGTACTGTACTGAGATGCTTCCCTGGTCTGTGAACTAATGCATAAAAAGCTCAGAACATCTTGGAATCATCACGATTATCACTCAAAGACATGAACAAACCAAACAGTGCGAGTGTGTGTCTGTGTGTGGTACTAATTACACTTGGTCTGTCTACAAAACAGTTTCCTCATTTTTCACCTGCCTAACACACACATTCCAATTTGACACGTACATACAACCCTCTCTCTCTCTCTCACCCCCCTCACGCTCGCTGTCTTGTCTCATCTCATTGCTTCCTGTTCTTCTCTCTGACTGGTGTTTGTGTGTGCACGTGTGTGTGTGTGTGTGAATGAGAGAGAGAGAGAGACTTACTGACACTTTACTGATGGAGTGATGTCCATCTGATCCTCCTGCTGTCTCAGGTGTCCCTCAGCAATGCTCACAACATATCAGTCATCCTAAAGCTGCCCTGCAGCCCCAAAACACACACTCGCAGACACACACACACCACCAGTCATACACAACTGCACAGATAAAATCGCACTTCTTCACACAGATCCCGCAGAAACATCACAACACTGATGCACACACACACACACACACACACACACACACCCCTTCACCAGTGCATTTCCAAATCTGGATAGTGGGGGTTGAGACAGTGGAGGTGTTAACAAAGAGAGATAGGATGCTGTGACCAGGACAATAAATACACACACACATACACACACACACACACACACACACACACACACACACACACACGTATGCACAGTGGGCCTGAGGCAGATTCTTCAGTCTATAGTCTCCATCCTGGGTGGCAAGATTCACACACACTATCAGGGTGCTGATTGAGGTGCAGTGTCAGGGTGATAGATTAAACTCATACCAGAGGCAATGGGGTGGTAGTCACATTGAACTGGAACCAGTAAAAATCTATTCTTTGTGTACTGTATGGTTGTGTGTGTGTGTGTGTGTGTGTGTGTGTGTGTGTGTGTGTGACTGACTGATTGACTGTCCTCATGGGGACCAAAGCCCAGTCCTAATCAGGCAAAACATAATTTGAGGCCGTGGTTAAGGTTAGGGTTTGGCATGAATTGGTTATGGTTAAGGTTAGGGTTTGGAATGGGCTGTCCACAATGAATGGAAGAAGTACAATGTCCCAACAAGGATAGCTATGCAAACTGTCTGTGTGTGTGTTGCAGTGGGGTGGTAATTCCATCCGAGACCCTCAGAGTGACCCCAAAACACATACTGACCCCCCCTGCCTGAGGCCGCACACAAGCCGAAACACACACGCAGCCAAGCCACACACAGTCACAGACTTTGGCCAGCCTCCCCAGCACACACACACACACACACACACACACACACAGACATACACACACATTATGTGTTTTGTGAATGGTTAAACACCCAAATAATATAGAAATATCCCACACATACACATATAAACACACAGTCTGATATTTGTTTGGCAACTAGGCCTTGTCACCAGACAAATTTCTGTCAACTTATGCCTAACAATTAACATTTTATATCACAGGTGTGCTTCCTCAGCAAGTATGGATGAAATGGCCAGATGCTGTCAATGATTGTTCTTATGTTTGATCCACTTCTTTAAGTAGCAATTTAATCTTTTGTTTGAATGAATTATCACTTTAACAACTGTGCAACCCCCAGTTTTTATAGAAATCAAACTCACACAATTGAATGCTGTATGCATATCTTCATCTGCAGCTCTTTAATTATGCCAAATACAGCAAAGTATTTCATTTAAATTATTCTCTCTCAGTGCCATCAGGTAACCAGTGACTCAGCTTTAACTCTATCTTGACTCAGGTAATCTACTCCATGTGGAGTGCTGCTTTTGTCCCTCTTGAATACTGAAATACATGTGATCCACATGTTCAACAAGTACTTAAGGAACAAGTGGGAACAGGTGGTGATGGATAACATGGGACTGATTCATATATGTTATTACATTCCAGCTGTCATTAATTGTTTAGTAAGTAGCAATATCACAATCAAAAATTACCACAGTCTAAAGTAATAAATAAAAGTCCTGCATTTAAAGTTTCACTGAGGTAAAAGTACATACATATGAGTTCACCAGTTTTAGAATAATATAGCTTTTTAGATGATAATTATTGATGTATTAATGTGTAAGCATCACAAATGTTGCAGCTGCTGAAATTAGGGATAATTTTAACTATTTAATGTTGAGAACCTTAACCTATAGTAATACACCATAATGTCAGCTGTCAAATCAATGTAGTAGAGTGGAAGTACAAAGTAGCATGAAATGGAAATACTGAAGTAAAGTACCTCAAAATTGTACTTAAATGCATTTTTGACCATTTAGATATATTTCACTACTGTGTAAGTGTTAGTCTCAGTATTATGAATGAGGCACATTGTGTATTGGTTCACATACATCTGCAACAATAACACATTTTTTAAATCTCTTCATGTATATGTTTACTTTCGGCAAATGTCTCAGCCCAACTGCACCATATATTTCTATTTGCATGCTTGTAAAATGCCACTTCTTTTGTCTATATTTAGCAAAATGTTACTTAATGATAAAAGATGGTAGGAAGCCACTTCGAGAGACGGAGAGAGCTCAGTGGTTAGTTCACCTGGGGGAGTTTCTGTGGTTACAATATTAAACCTCTGCACCAGGTTGCCTCCCTCACAGTGAGGTTTTAATCACTCCTTGTTGATTCAAGCTATTGTATTATTAATCCCTGACACTTAGGATGATACGTTCCGTAAGCCGCTGTGCGGTGTCTGAGTGCAAGCGTGTGTGGACTGTTTTTCTTGGCAGTGTGCTTGACTTAGTGAAGGCGGGAAGGAAAAGAAGTAAGTGGAGATATTAATACCATCTGAACTCATGTATATACCACAAACTACTGCAGGAAAAAAAGACATGATGAAAAAAATTAATGATTACTAATCAAGGTAAGGCAATTTTATACACCACATTTCACTGTAGGGAAACACATTGTGCTTTACATTTAAGTGTATATAGCAGCAGACATGTGATAAGGATATGAGCAAGGATATTCCTTGAAGAACAAAATCATTGTAGTTTCAAATGAAATATTATACAGTAATTATACATATATATGTATAGAAGAAGGAATGCAGCATTTCAGACAGACACAGAATAAAATGTGTTACGGCTCAATAAGAGAGAAAAAATAGCTCAAAGCAGAGGATGAAAAAATCATACACAGCACAAAAATCTTTCCAAAAAACACAACAAGTAAAAAATAAACTTTGGAATGGGTTCCACCTTTGTATTTTCCTGCAAAGAGCACAAAAGTGCCGTAAAGTTTTGGAACTGCTATCAGACAGATGTATATCTCCAATCAGATGGCTAACCCACAACATGCTGCTTGTTACAATAAATGTTGTTCATGTGGGCTGTGTTTGTGTGTAGTTCAAATCAGACAGATTCATTGCAAATGGAAACAAAAGTCCAGAGTCAGCTGCGATCAGATCTGATCCTCTGCTTATCATCAGATAGCATGCATAGCCACCCAGAGATTCCACACAAACCACATCTGCTCAACATATGACCCTGTAGCCATGCCATATAGTACTGTACAGCAGCCAGGGACAGCGGGGCTCTGCTCTGATGCGCTTTTACAGAGAAAAATGAGTCAGGATGAGAGAGAAACACAAGACATGAGGGATGAGACTGAAGCAGTGGTATATGGGGAAGAAGTGGGGAAATGACAGCATCGAGGGGGTTATCACTTATTGATTTGTGGTGACTTTGTCCCGCAAGTGCATTTTTAAGCATGAACGTGTGCTTTGGTGATTTCTTCCAGATGATGATTTACATGGTGATATCTCACTGCCCAACAATCACGTGACTTACAAGATGCTTTGTCGTGACCTAACTAGTACTCATATACCCATCCACCGTCTTCTCTGCCATCATTCATATGTCCCGTCTGTTTCTCCTGCCTCATATATCCCCTCGAATCCAATCTCTACCTACCCCACGACCTCAAAGAACTCATCATTTTGACAGTTGAGCACACGGGGGGCTTACCCTTCCTGAGTCTGCGCCTGCATGTGTGCACATATGAATCCAAGCATCGACAACAGCATACGCCGTATGCAATGTATTGCTCTGTATCTGTGTCAAAGCGGAAACAGGTCCCTCTCGCTGCCAGTAAAGTCCCATTAATCACCCACGCAGCCACGAGGCAGACCAGGCCAGCGGATGGGACCGTATGTCTGTAACTCTAAACCGCAATGCCTCACCACTTATGAACATCGTCCGTCCTCCATCGATCACGCATCTGGATCCCATTGTCTCATGCCCCGACATCAGACAGTCATCTGGAGCCCATGGAAGGAGAGAGAGGGAACAGAGGGGAAGAAGGGCACTCCGATTACTGGTAAGCGTGATTAATCATAACCACATTGGAAGTGCGATGAGGCAACGACAGAGTTGGACCACAGGGCAGAATGATAATGGCTGCTCCTTTGGGTTCAGGGTGTCAATAATACTGTAAGATCGAGGGACTTAGGACAAAGGGCGAGCATGAAGCTTGCGTTAAAGGTTAAAAGGTAAGACATGAACTGTAACAGAGAAGTTAAGGTGCATTAGCAGTCATAGCTCTGCTTTATGTTAGCATGAGCAAGTTAATGCTCTTAGAGTGAGGTAGATCAATGGAGCCTGAAATTTCTTGTATATCAGTTTCAGAATGATCCACTTTTAAACTGCTGTGCTGTGCTCTTACCTTTACACTGCTGTCCTCTCCTCAGTTAAAACCTCGCAGGGAGCTGCATTGGTGGGTTTGTGTTGTTAAGGTACTGGCGAGACATGAAGTACGATCCAGAAAGTCCAGTTGGAGTAACAGATCACATGTCTAAAGCCTTATCAGATGCAATAACACTGCACAACAATTTAAATTTTCACAGACAAGATTTTATGTTATCACAGCAGCATACATTTTATGTTGCTGCAACAGTAGAAATATGGCATTCACTTTACCACTGGAAATGTGCACTTGCGTGCACTTGATTAGCCAACACAGTGTCTTGCATTGAAGGACAGGTCCCATTGGAATGAATGAGAGGGCTTCCTTATTTCACACAGCTCCGCTGCTTGACAGCAGAGGAAGTTTGGCCACCAGTGTTGCCAGATTTGACTGAAAAAAGTTGCCCAATCAGAGCTTGAATCTGATTTCCGAATCTGTATAATTAAATGATTTTTTTCCCACAAAGTCTATCTGATAATGATAGATAGATGATAGATGATAACTTTCCATTGAATCATCGATTTAGCCCTGTTGTTTTAGCCATCTCCTGGTAGATATGTGTACTATTGCATGTAGCAACCACTATCAATGAATTACTGAATGAATGAATGAAGAAAAAATAAATATGTTCTGAAACATATTTTATCTATGATTTCTAAGTAGTATGGACATCAGAACTAATGATATAGCAGAGTGTGCATCACACTGAACCCAAACATATGTCTATTGTGTTTGGGTTCAGTGACTGATCATGACAACTGATCATGCTGTATCTGAAAGTTATGATTTTCAGGTACATAGTTTAGATGTATACAGTATGTGAATACAGCTGACATGAGAGATTATATAAGAGAAGAGGAAATGATTCAAAAGTGAGGGGAGGGGTTTGGTAGAGGATGGGGATCCCTTTGTGGGATGAGTTTTTGGTTTGTGACAGAAGATGTGGAGGGTGTTGAGACTGTATGGAGGAATGGCTGGCTCATGCAGGGAAAATTAGGGCAGCCAAGAGGTTATTCCCTGTATACTGTATTATAAGACTGTATTGTGTCATCTCCATGTCAGAGACTACATGGAGTTTTTCAGAATCTTGTATTTACCTGGCTTCACCCAGGATCACATCAGGAAACACCTGCTGCACTGTACCTGCAGCTGTCTCTCTGCTCCCTGCAGTGTTTCCTCTATAATTAAATAAAAGTACAGCTCCATCCAGTTCACCTCCCTACAGAGACAACTCGAACCAAACAACTCCTTTCACCCTCACCAGAATGTCTTCTGGGCTTCAATCTCTAAATTCCTCTCAAGTTCACTCTGTGACAATCCTCTCATTAATGTGGCAGAGAAGGAGAAGAGCTGCTGAAAGGCGTACTGTTTAAAAAAAGAAAATCAATAAACGTCTTATGTGATTTGAGTGAAACTCTCCAGATGCTGGACACCAGACAAGACTCTATCTACTTCTTCTTTGTCTTCAGCCTTCACCTCTGCTCACAACACCACCAACCAATCTTCAAAGGAATTCACTAAACAGATGGAGTGTGAGTTGCAACTGCTCTTCCAAAACCTACTAACCCTCCTTGTGAGTCCCTATGGGACCTTCAATAACATATAGACATATTGACCAAGAATATAATTGGTACTTAAAATATTCTATGTGTTGCTGGACACATTTCGCTTGCTACATTGTCATCAGCTAGTAATTTCTGCACTTGCTAAGAAGAACTAAGAAATTAAGGCTACCTCTCTGTCAGTGTAAATGTAGAAATGAATGTAAACATTAACACTGAAGAACTCAGTATAATCTGAAATATATTCTATTGTGTCCCTAATATGAGCATATATTAGTTTTCTTCCAAAGATCACTATATGACAGTAAAATCGGTGAAGAGATGGATCAGTCACTTTGGATGTTTTCAAACCTGCCTTGTTTAATTCATTTCTCCCCTTGGCACAATTCATTTCAACACAGCAGTCATACTCAAGTGCAGACCAACCACACAAAAACAAAGTGGTCTTGGTCTGAATAAAAACAAATTCTGGAGCAAAGAAACAAGAAAATGAAACCAAACCAAGGGAGAACTTAATAAGTTTACCAACTCTTCTACAGATTTAAGTTTTTACATAAGTTGCTTTGGGCTTGCAGAGGTCAGGTGAACCAATTTCTTGTTTGCTGATAAAACCTACTATCATTCCAATACATTGGCAATTAGATCTGCTAAGAGCAAACCAGACACGTCAGTCAGAGTCTGTCTCTACCCTGCAGGTTCCAGAGAATATGAACAGATGAACAGAACAGATGAACATCAAACATTTTGTGCTATCTTTGATCTGTGGATTAAAGTAATTGATGCTGAGTTTTATGGGATGGACTGTGTTCAGTGTATGGAATATGTTCTCCGGCTGTGAGAGGCTTTGCCCGTAAGAATCTGGATGACTCATTACAACGGCCCCACTCCAGCCCCGGTCAGACGCCCCCCAGTCCTGCTCTGGCACCTCTACTTCTGCCCCGTTCAGGGTGATAAGCCCCAATTATGACTGCCTTCATCCGGAGTTCACACGTACGCACAAACACACACACACACATGCAAAACTACATGTAAGTAAGCAAGCATATACACAAACACACAGGGAGAGGTCTGATGGTCAGGTGCCCCAGACAGCATTCCCCTGTGTGATTAGGCTTAGTGAGCCATCTCCTCTCTCCAACCTGTCGCCAGTAGCTCTGCTTGGCCTTAACACCCAGCCAGCCGGCTACACAACACCACTGTCTGTGCGTGTGTGTATATGTATGCGTGTGTGTGTGTGTGTGAGAGAGAGAGAGAGAGAGAGAGAGAGCGTTTGTATAAGTATGTATCCACAAATGCAGGCAGTGTGTGTGTCGAATTTCTCTTTCACATTGAGCTACAGTGTGTGTGTCTGTGTGTGTGTGTGTGTGTGTGTGTCTGCTGTCTGCAACCCCTAAAGCTGTGTGGATTAGTGACAGGACCCCACCAGAGCATGACAAGGCTTTTGTCTCTGGAGCCCAGTGGTTTTATGGCTGAGCACGCTCTTGTGTGTGTTATGTGCGTGCGTGTGTCCATGCTGCTATGTGTGAGTGTATTTGAAGGTATGTACTAGAAAGGTTACTTGTTGTCTTCATTTCATGGCCTTTATTTCTCAGTCATAGAATGAAGATGGGTTACCGAAGAACGGGACAGAGTTGTGGTTTGAATGCAGACTTGTGTGTGTGTATGTGTGTGTGTGTGTGTGTCCTGCTCCACTGAGAACTGCAACTCCACAAGCTGTAGGAAACTCCTGTGTCACCCACAGTCACTGCTGTCATTTTTTAAATGTGTGTTTGTGCTCATACCAGAATGAAAGTGATGGATTGTTCTTGGGGCAGGTTAAGTTATCTACAACAGTTCGTTGTGAAATTTATTAGAAAACTAGTTACATTGCTTCAGGATATCAATTCCTTACGTTTATCAACCTGCCAATCTCTACTTCGTGCTTAGGCTAGTAGCAGCATACTTGTGCTGGACCAATATGTCTGCTAAAACAATGTTACAAAAATAAATACTCCTTTCGTTGCATGTCTTCATTTCGGATCAAACAGTGAAATTTAATACATCAGATTAGCACAGCCATGTGAACACAACCAAAACAAAAAGTGCACAACCATTCTTGAAAGAGCACTCCACCCATTAGCATTGCACTAAATTCCCCACAGTGCAATGTGGCCACACTTCAGTTAAATAAGTAAGAGTCATCAGGCTGTCCTCAAGCAGAGATGAGGAGCGAACTACAGAGGTCTAATAAGCTCAATTCTTTCTAACACCACACCTCCAGAGCTTTTCCATTTTCAAACATGGTATTTGCTAATTAGCACCATAAATACAGTGGAGGCTGTTGGAAATGTCTTCAATTTTGCAGGTGCAAATACTGGACATAATGAATATTTACATTTTTATATTCACATTTAGAAAAATTCAGGGATTACTAAAGTCAGGATTCATCATCTGGGAACCATGAATGTCTGTGTTAAGTATAGCAGTCACTGGCATTGCTTTGCCTAGAGTCATGCCACTAACATTGCCAATATATTGCACACAGTTCTGGTATTTAATGTTGGGGTTTTGTATTGAATGAGGATGAGTTCCTTTTTCTTAACTCCAAGCTGGATGTTCCAAGGCAGTAGAGACAGAAAACAAGACACAAGTAGATTTGATACAAGAAACAGTTCTGCCTCATCATACTATTCATGTAACATGGGCATTTGTCTACATAACATGGCAAGTTTTAGGTTATTACTTGATGTCCCTGCTCTTAACGGTTACCCACCTATTACTGTTCCTCTCCTGTGAAACTAAGACATGAATCCCTGTACTTTCTGTGCTGAGAGGTGTCTGTCTGACTTTATCCACTACAGGTCAATTGAGTGTACAAACCAAATCTAAGTGTGAGTGTCCTCACATTGTCCACAAGCATTAACCCTGCTGTCCATCGGTGGCAGGGCCTTGTGTGTGTATGTGTGTGTATGTGTGTGTGTACTGGTAATTGGGGATCGTGGGGTTGATGCTGTGGTTTTCCGTGGAACTCTGATTCCGCCTGGAAATACCAGAGCTTTGACCTCACACAGCAAAGATCCCAAACCCCAAATCCCTGTCTGCCATCTGATAGTCCAACACAGAGACACACAGAGGTGTGTAGAGAAAAACCACAGGGACCAGCAGTAAGTTGGGGATGTGGGTGCATAGCTGATGAGGGGGCGATGATTAGTGCCAGTACTGCATAGATGTGTACCTTTCTACATTCAGATGACACAATATGTTAATATTCATCTTGCAGTAGCTGCAGTATTTTGCTCCTCTAGTCTTCCTAACCCCTCCTTGGGTTAATAGAGGTGGGTAATCAAACATGCATTTCCCAAACCAACCAGTTAGTCTTCATCTTTCATCCTTCATTCGACCGACTTCTTTACTTCATCATAGTGCACATTTGCACATCGTAGGGTTCATCATTGCCCCTTGTGAAATGACCCACCACAAGTGACACAACAATTAGATTTCTGCCTTACTGGAAGTGTATACTTAAGAATCGAAGACTAACTTGTTGCTTGAGTAAAGACATGTCTGGTTAATCACCCCACCTCATTAACAGCAACACACAGACAGTCCCATAGTCCCCCCCTTTTTTTCTGCAAAACTATAGGGTATCCACTTATTGGAATAGCTGTTTTTTTCTTTTTTCTTTTGTCTCAGTGTGTATACTGAAATTTTATACCTTGCATTTATGCCTTCAATTCTTATATTTCAGTGTCATTTTCAATGCTGCGTTTCTTCCATTTGTTATTAAGTTTTTTTGTGCTAGATCTCGTCTCATAGGCCACACAGAGGCTGCTCTGAGATTTCAGGAGATTTTCTGGGGCTCTATGGACCCAGGAATGTAAATGTGTGTAAACTAATAAAATTAGGTTTTATCAGTTTTAGACTGGTTAAAGCAACCCAGAATTCATTGTATCCTCCACATCTGAAATCAGTTACAAACCGATGGCTTCATTTATCTATGGCTTAACATTTTACTCTTGTAATTTCAGACATCATGTGTTCCTATATGTTCTACTCTTATCTCTTGGCTGTAACAACAAAATTTTCAGTTGAGATGTCAGATTTCTAAACATCCTTATAAAGTCAAGGAGTGTAATTTGGTATTGTTAATGAGTGTAGTTTAGACACACATTTAGCTTTGTATATGTATATGAATTGTGTGCGTGTGTATTTGCATGCACGTTGGAGCCTGGATGGCCAAAGAAGAGCACATTTGTGGTAAATCCCTCACGGCTGAGTCGTGGTGACAGCGAGAGGTGACGCAGGTTCAGCGCCCTCAGAAAACAGAGGAATGAACCAAATTAAATTCAGCTGTGAGTGTGTGTGTTTATGTGTGGGCCAAAATGACACTGGGCTGGACAGGGAAGGGAAACCCGCGGTGAGACCGAGGCCCGGCAGACTGGAGCTGTCGGCTGTTGTTGTTTTCACACTGGTACTGTGGTTAATGCCTGGAATACTTGGACAAACCTTTGCAGCTGAAGGCAACGATCTGATTTCCTGCAGAAATGGCTCTGATAAGGTAGGTGAACAAACCCAGAGGACCTAAACTTCTCAACATGTTGACACACACATTTAATATGCTGCAATACATTCCTTATCGCCTCAGTGACGGCATAGGGCACTCTGTTGACATGCATGTAGGAAATTGGAACTTTCAGCGCTGACACAGGCCTCCTGCACACACAAACAGTTTTTCTCACTTTCCCCCTGCAAGTGAGGAAACTGTTCGCTGCTGAGTGACGCTGAGGAATAAACACATACATAGTTGTGGCTTCTGTCACTAAAAACAGAGGAAGTCACAGCCAGTAAATGTGGGGAAAGAGAGGGCGAACCAACACCAAAGCCAGCACCTATGTAGTCAACGCCTTTAGAGGGCCCACCCGCCTCTGACTTTCAATAACCACTATGTGTGACCTGGTCACTGGGACCAGGACAGGGTCAGAGACTTAAGTGTGTGTGTTTGTGTGTGTGAAAGTATGTCCGCCTGTATACACTGCTTTCATGTAATCATTACGAACTCTAAGAGTGCACTGACCCTTATCACCAGTGTTGTGGAGGTAAATAATAAGGAAACCACTTCTAGTCAGTCATCTTAAAACATGACAGCATTAGTCAAATCTTAATATCTACTATTGCAGTACAATAGACCTTATTCTCATTTGATACACATTAATTTGTGCTGTGTGCCCTCAGCAGCCACTTTATTAGGTACATTCGTATAGTCTAATGCAATCCAATACAACAGCTCACCTACTTATATAACATATATCTCATAAAGCTCAAAATGCTCAGTTTTTGTGAGATGGTTAGAAATGTGTTCATTTATTATACTCCAAGGTGTTTCCAATTTTTTGTCCTTTCCACTTACATACAGGAGGGGGCAGAATATTTGCATATCTCTCAATATACTGTAGTGTACTCTAGTACAACACCATCACTAACTATGACCTCGGTGTTAAAACATAATTTAAGTAACACCTCTATGACAATGTGAACAAAAATTGATCACTATAGGTATGACAAAAGTAGATTTTAAAAAGAAAGTTGCATTGGACTGTACAGGTGTACCTAATAGAGTGGCAGAGTGTTTCAAAGCATTTCAACTCTGAAAAGGCTGGCAGTACAAAATTGAGAAAAGGTAGATTCCAGTATACAAGTATGTGGTTATTAGAAAAGGTACACACCCACAGCCCTTGGTAACCTGTGTTAATTTTAGTTTACCTTAGTATAAGTGCAGGGTGGCTGACCTGTTTGTTTACCACCTTTTTACCAATCAGTGGCATGCAGGGTATGATTCTGTAGAAGAAGTTTGTTGAGTAATACTTTATAGTAAAACAATATTTTTTTATAATATAATTTAGTTTGTATTTGTCAATTAAAAGTTGAATAGATTTTGTCATAGTTTTTGTTTTCAAAGACTACCTTTTGTTTAGTTTTAACCTTGTTTTCATCATGGAAAAAAGGTTGTCAACAGATAGTTATGTCATAGTTTCTGTGTACAAATGCTTATCAAACTGCAGGTTTACCAGTTCACTTTTATGTGTGAAACTAAATTAACTGTGGGTTAAACTGGTGATTTAAACACAACCTCTGATTTTCATTTGACGGTGGCCACAGTACACTTAGGGATGTACTGACAGATAAAATAATGGAGGTAGAGGTTAAACAGTTGCCTTATTTTCTTATATATTTTAGGACAGAGAAGAAGGAAAACCCAGAGTAGTAAGATCATAATCCACTGCTTGTGACAAAGCTGCCACAGCCATCCCTGACAAGCTTTTGTCTCCTGAATTCAATCCTCTTAGCTGAGAGAAGGATCGTATGGGACCTCAGGAGAATATATGGGCTTCTTAAGGTTGGCCACCTTGATGGGATCAGCTCAGTATCACCTTTACAAGGTATTTTTCCTATTACATAACTGCACTAGAGATAATACACTGTTACCTAAAACAAAGTATTTTTGATGGAATATTATCAAAGGGAAATTAAGAAAATTAGAACCTTTATTTTATAGAATTGTGAATACAAGCTAGCACTGTAGATTAGCTAATGTTGGAAAAGCTAACAGGGCGTGTGGGAGAGTGCTGTTTCAGTACTCAGAGCCAGTAAAAAGGCTGAAGTTCTCATTATAACACATGTTCTGACGAGATTGTCTCCAGACCTTTTTCATGCTTGTTAATCTCATAGAGACAAAGTCATTTTCAAGGTCTAATTATAATTTGATCGGATTCCACCACCCAACTATGCAGGACTGAGTTTTGTTTATTTTTGTATCAGATCTCTTGAGCAGAGACATCATTCCACTGTGGTGTGGGAGAATTTTTCTCTAAAGTCTATAAAACCTGCAGTGAAAGTTGCCTCGCCCTGTCTGCAATCATAACTTAGAAAATTTCAGCAGTATGAGTTTCAGGGGAGAGTTTAAGCGTCCCTTCATGGTCAAAACCCTGTTCTGGTGGCATTTCCACCTGGACAAGAGGAGCACTCTGTGGCAGCTGATTTTTCCAGCCTTTATGCCAGCTTGAGTGTGTGTGCACATCGTGTTGAAGTGTGTGGTCAGTGTTGGCTTTTTGCTGAAAGCCAAAGCTCTTCCAAAGCCACAGACAAAGCCACAGCAGGTGGATGGGTAGCAGGGAGGAGGAGAGGAGGGGGTGAGGCAGGGGGTTACAGAGGGCTCAATGCCTCTCCTCCTCACGCTCCTTGACCCTGAAGAAAAGGCTGATTAATCGGAGCCTAATAGGATGGAGGCGCTACTCTCGTCCTCTTACTGAAGCTGGACAGGCCTGCAGGACACTGGCTGACTGACAGACGAGAAAAACTTCAGGGGATTCCTGGAGACAAAGTTTCCCATCAAGCCATTATGTTTTTATCATGTGCTTTAATATGAGTCTCAAGATGAACTACCCAAACAGAAGTTTGATCATCCTAAGCCCTTTCTCGTTTCTAATTTAAAAAGTATTATTTTGATAAGACATTTATCATTTTTTTCCTTGACTTGATCCAGTGAAATTCAAAGTTTCATTTCTATAAGCAGGGAAGAGAAAATGGACGAGATAACTAAATGGCAAATAGGTTTGTAACAAGGTTAGGGTAAGACTACTTGATAAAAGTAGTGCCCATTGATTTTGGGGACACTTGGGGGCAGCGGAATAACCTGCAAACACAACTTTGACATATCAGCAGCCTGTAAAGATGATGCATGAAATATGTTAACAAACAATTGCCAAGAGAAGGGCAACAGTAGCACTGATTTGAAATGATGTGCCTGTCCACCAAAATATAAAAATCTGGACATGTGGAGTTAAAATGAAGTAAACTAGGCTACATCAGCTGCTGCTAGCATAACACACTAAATCTTCGGCAATACTATCAGTAGTCAAGTTGGAGCACTTTTTAAACAGTTACACCTTATTGGATAATTGGCTCAAACCAAATATAGTCCAACAGACAAAATGCCAGTTAATATAACTACACGAATTGAATGTAGTGATTGGATACACTGCATTGGATGAGAATCTTTTTCAATATTTGCTGATGAAGTATCTTCCTCTGAGGCTGACTGAGGGTGGCAGCAGTAGGGCCCATGGTTGACCCATTGACTGCTGTCTTCCTGTGACGCCTGCTAGGCTTTGTAGTGGACACCTCCAGGTCCTTTCAACCCAGCTCAGTCTGGTCCTTAGACCCTCGCAAGGCCTCTGGGAGCCTGCTGCTGACTCCCCATTGTCTGTGTAAGTGTGCACGTGGTATGTGTGTTTGTGTGTGTGTGTGTGTGTGTGTGTGTGTGTGTCCAAAGGGGTCTTTGGAGGCCTCCTGGGGGTCGGTGACTCCTCTTTGTCTCCGGTTGGCCTGCTGTCAGAGTGTCTTTGTTATGACAGTTGGGCTCCTTTTATACAGACTAAATCACCGCTCTCAGCTGTTCATTTACTGGCCTAACCCCTGACAGCCCTCGTGACACCTAACAGACACACACACACACACACACATACACACACACACTTGTACTTCTATCTAAAAAAAAAAATAGTTGATAAGTTTTGTTTAAATCAGCTCTAAAGGGTTCATTTGTACCACAGGTGTTATTTTATCATTACTTTTTGCTGCCATCCAAAAATGTACAATGCTTTCAAAACAGAAGTTTCACCAAACACATCTGTGCAAACCCATCATTCTCATTTTTTTCCACTATAACAATTGAAACAAATATTCAGGTTTTATTACCTTGTTTTTTACTAGTAAATGAGACCTAATTTTGTATATTTGACTAAAACTGACCAATAATACAGACAAAAAACATGAAAATTATATATCGATGTGTTGGTCTTGATTTGCCCACAAAAGTGAAAAAAATAAGTTTTTAATCATTTTTTTCTACATGTTTTTTTTTTTTTTTGGCGGGGTGGGAGTGGGGGTGGGGTGTGTGGTTTTTTTAATGTTTTTCTTTTGCTTTGTTTTGTTGTTTTTGTAATCCCTCTGTTCACCCCTGAAGGATATTATTGAATTAAATTGTTTTCATAGCAGATTTTTGGTGCTTTTTCAAAACATTGGTCCCCATGAGCATGCACTTGGCATCGGTGGCAAGGAAAAATTCCTTGAGCAGAACTGGGCTCATGTTGGGCGGCCATCTGCCTTGACCGGGTCTCACATCTGCCATGAATAAGATCTTCTTCCTGCTTGCACCGCTGGTCTCTTCCACCTCTGAGGTTTTCTTAAACCTAGAAAATGGCGGAATCTCTTGAAGGCTGATTTCCTTGGTGCTGCTGAAGTTCTAGGTGTTTCATTCTGGGGTGTTTCACTCGGACCCTCCTCAGGATTCTCCTGCTCGGTCTGGTCCGGTTGGGGTGTTTTACTCGGACCCTCCTCAGGATTCTCCTGCTCAGTCTGGTCCGGTTGGGGTGTTTCACTCGGACCCTTCTCAGGATTCTCTGCTCGTCTGGTCTAGGAGTCTCGCCCTTGTGGTCCTCCTCAGGAATCTCCTGCTCTTCCTCAACCTCGAGCTCCAGGTTGGGCGAGGGCTGAGCAGTGAGCTGAGCCTTCTTCAGCTCTCTTTCCTGAAAGCGTTTCATCTCCTCCAGAGTCTTCTGGAGAGCATCCTGGTCATCCCTTATCTTTTGGACCACAATCTTCAGTTCTTTGAGATCAGCAATTATCCATCTCTCCAACTGAAGCTCAGGTGTGAACACACACGGACCCTCCTCAAAATACTCCTCCTCAGTCTCATCCGGTTGGGGAGTCTCAATCTTGTGGTCCTCCTCAGGATTCTCCTGCTCGGTTTGGTCCAGTTGAGGAGTCTCACTCTTGTGGTCTTCCTCAGGAATCTCCTGCTCTTCCTCTACCTCAATCTCCATGGAGAGCTCCAGGTTGGGCGAGGACTGAGCAGTGAGCTGAGCCTTCTCCAGCTCTCTTTCCTGAAAGAGTTTGACCTCCAGAGTCTTCTGATGGAGAGCATCCCTCACCTTTTGGACCTCTGCTATCAGGTTCTTTCAGCTGAGCTTCAGCCTTTCCTGGGCTCACTTCTCCAGCCGGAACTCAGATGAATAGTTCTCCTGGCTGAGCTTTAGCTCTTCTTGTGGGGCCATGATTGTCTGCTTCTCAAGTCAGAGATCAAGTGAAAACCTGACCTTGGCAATTTTGAGTTCATCTTTGAGAGACATATTTTTCTGTCTCTCCATCTGAAGCTGAGCTTCAAACTTCTCCTGACACAGCTTTAATTTGTCTGTCAGAGCCTTGGTCTCCTCTACCTGGGGCTCAGCTGTGAGCTTCTCCTGGCTGAGCTTTAGCTCTTGTAGGGCCATGATTGTCTGCTTCTCAAGTCGGAGAAACCTGGAGAGCCATGTTTTTATCTTTTTCTGCCTGCAGGTCAGGCTCCATTTTGGCCAACTGTTTTTTGGTTTCCTGCAACTCCTGAAACGCCTTGGCATAGTTAGCCTTCTCCATGTTCAACACGTCCTGAAGTTTCGTGATCTATTGCTGAAGTTCATTGCACTCCATCTCTTTGTTTGGCGTCTGTCTAGTGGCCATCTCGTTTTTAAGAATGTTTCTCCGTGGTCTGCGAGTGTCCATTTTTGAAATGTTTTCTTCCTCACCGTAATTTTGAAATTTTGATATAACATGGTCTGAAAAACGTCCAGTTAAAGCCTTGGTCTGATGTCATCACATCAGTAATGTCTATATGACATCATCAGTGAAATTTTGCAATGTTGGCTTTGACTTTTGTTCTACTTCTTACTTTTTGGGGACTCCGATTCTTGTCCTTCTGTCTTTTTCGGGACTCTCATTTTTGGTCCTCACTGTGTAGCATTTACAAGTACGTGTGCGCACACACACACACACACACACACACACACACACACATCATCACCTTCTATTCATTGCACCCCTCTATCTTTTCTACCGGGAAATACATCAACATCCACCCTGTGAAAATCTCCTCTAAACAGAGTGAGAAAAGAGGATGAAATGAAAGGGAGGATGAGGAGGAAGGGTAACAAAGCAAGGGAGGGGAGGGGGGAGGCTAAAGGGCATTTGACCTCTGACCTCTGTGTTGTGGCTGGGGCACTGGGCAGGGTGGGGGGGGAAAGGACACAACAACCCAAGGTAATCAGTAACTACACTCTAGATACAACACACAAATAGACAGAAAGGGGAGGAGACGCACAACAAAATTCAGCCCAATTTAAGTCTGATTTATTTGTGTGACAGGACATGTACTGATGTTGTTGAAGCAGTAAAATAGCACTTATAAATATATTTTAAGCATAGCAATTTAACAGAAACTTGAGAGTTTCTCTGTGAGGTCATTCAGTCACAATAGCAGATTACTGGGGTCATCGGGAAGAAAATCTGAATTTAAGCAGAGAAGATGTTTAAAAGATCAATGAAACAACAGTAAAGCAGTAAATCAACCTACAAAAATAGAATCAACAAATTAGAAATCATTTCCTCATCTCTGCTTAGCTATTAAACAAATGAAATGTAAACAAGAGACAAATTGTAAATTGATTATCAAGATACTGTTGAACTAGGAATTACCTCAAATGATTTCATCTCACTGTCTATTACAATCTGTCACTGACTATTTTAATTTGTAATCAGGGAAATTTAGTCATTAGTTTAGCTTACAGAGTCAGAGTGCACAGAGAAAGACAGCATGATGTCATCATTGATTTCTACAGTCAATATTGAGCAGCATTGATCTAACTTGTGTTTGAAGTGAAAAGACAGGAAATGTGTGTGTTCCTCTGGCTGAGCACTAAGTGTGTTTACTTGCACACTAATATCGTGGTTTGGAGCCTCTTTTTTAATCATTAAAGATTCACGGTATTGGTCAAACATTTTTGAAATTTATAAACAAATTTCTCATTAACTGACTAATGATGACTGTGGGAAAGCATGGAGCCTTGTAAGTGCAGGGGAGAAAAAAAAGTGTGTAGATCCATATGCTCAGTTTAGATTGGAAATCAGTGGGCACACAGATTATGAATCTGAGAGCATTGTTTACAATGTGTGCTCAAAGATTGCAAAACCATGAGCCCACAGATTTGCATGTGGTTCTTTTTTCTTCTTTTTTTAGCTGATACTGGGGGCTCTGTAGAAAAGTCATTGTGAGTACTGAGGAAAGTTTTTGTTGACCACTATTGATTGATGCACCATGCATCAGACGCAGCTAGTCCTGATATTCCAGACTAAGACACATCACCCTCAGCCATATCCAACAGAAGTAACAGTGTTGAGGGTTCTGCAACACTCTTCATGCCCTTGCAAGTTGTTGTATGTTTGTATTGTTTTTTTCTTCTGTTGTGTTACTCCCCACTTCTCCTTGTCACCAATGATTTCTTTTGTTTTAATTATCTAAGTGTGTCCTGGAATTTGTCTCAACAGATCAAAACAAAAATGCGTTGCATGCCTGAACTGCTTCAGCAAAAAAAAAAAAAAAAAAAAAAAAAAAAATATATATATATATATATATATATATCAGACTGAAGAATTATTGAGTCTTGCAGCAGGAGCATGATGCAACAGGTGCAGCAGCTTCTTACAAAATTTAGATACATTAATTCATCCATATAAGTGACATTTAAAAAAAATTACCATCGAGGAGTTATGCTGAAAAAAGGGCCTTTCCATGAAGTTCCCTTTGCTTTCACACCCGCAACAAACTGCACCCATGTCTGACTGAACTGGACCAAATAAGGTAGTCATGCTAGTTTGACTGACAGCTTTCACACTATACTAATGGAACCCAAGCCAAACAGGCAAAAGTACTAGAGTTTGTTTGAACCACATGAAACAGGTTAGGTTTTTCCACATCCAGAAAATCAGTGATTTCAGTTCCAACTGAGTAACCTCAATATTTCAGGATGAGCCCACTTTGGTTTCTGGCTGAACTCAGCTATATTTGCCACTCTGCTGGAGTTTGACTTTTCCACAGCACCATCAGTAATATTTATCCTCTGTGTTAACAGTGACTTCATTTTTGTGTTAGGCTACTTACCAGCTGCCACTTAACTTAAGTGGAAGACAAATTACACCCACATATTGGAGAATGATCAGAAAGATATGATTTTTTAATGCTACAGTATCCCAGAGCAAGAATTCTTCCAATAACAATAATTATCTAATAATAATTTTAATAGGATGTTGTAGAGTTTTCTGAAAGTTTAATATGATTTTACATGTGCAAACAGAAAACACGGTATATCTTTTCCCTCCTTGTCCTCTTCTTCAGACATCTCGTCTCTGTGTCTCTCTGAGATCAGGAAACAGTGGGGAACACACAGAGAGGAAGACACTTGTCAGACTCATCGTAACTCTTCCAGAGGTCACACACTGTCTGTGTGAGTGTGTGTGCGCAGTTCATTTGTGCACGACTGTGTGTGTCGCCTGAGAGTAAATGTTAGAGGGTCGAGCAGCATTAGTGTTACCGGGGTGATGGCACAGGAGTGTAAAGCCAGGGGCAATATAAAACCTGTGCTTTCCCAGAATGCCTTTGTGCCGGGCATGTGCGCCAGCTCCCGTTGCCATGGGGATTAATGGTGGGGGGGGGGGTCGTTGGGGTAACACATCCTGACTCAGACCTGTTCTCTCATGACCCCCTTTCACCATGTGTCATGTGTCCAGCGAGAACACACACCATTCATGCCTGTCTGTCCCTCTCTCTCACCATCTTTATCAGTCACACACCATCATGCGTGTGTGAGAGTGTGTGTGTGTGTGTGTGTGTGTGGGCTGCCTGCATGCTGTGTGTAGCGAGCCCAGATGTCTGGGGCTCCATGGGGGATAATGGTTTCTTTCAGAGGCAATAGTGTGTGTGTGTGTGTGTGTGTGTGTGTTAGAGAGAGAGAGAGAGAGTGAGGGAGAGACTTAAAATGTGTATGAGTCTGTGCACCCTCAGTAGTGGCACATGCTTGCAGTGATCTCACTTCAACAAACTGAATGGGAGTTAGTTACAACACACACACACACACACACACACACACACACGCTCACGCAGCATTGGAGAGGAAGCCATGGGTCGAAGCTGCTGAGTGTGGGCATGAGTGCCCGCATGCTTGTGTGTTTTATGCAAATTAGATTTGATCCTGATTGTGAGCAGCAGAGGATACTTGAGGACACAGCAGGAGTTTAGTCTACAGCTGCAAACTGAGGATTCAGTCAAAAACTCTACATGTCACAGCTATGTGACTACTTACAATTTACATACTCTTAGATACATTTTTTAAAAATTAAATAAAGTCTCTTCAGTATAAAAGACCATTCAAATTTTGTTAGCATTAAAAGTTATAATCTGTAAGATTTCAGTCCTGACAGTCTCCTGACACTATATTTAATTAATACAAGTCCCAAAACTAGGTAATGGATTTCTAGCAGCTACGTGCATAGTTTCTCGTGAAGCCCTTGTTAATGTGAAGGCATGTGAATTTAAATCCAATACGAGAATGGCGGACTCTGCCACTGATGATGCCAACAGAGAGATAACGAGCACACATAAATACATTTAATGGCTATAGCAGAATAAGTAACTGTGTAAAAAAGGACTTAATCAGAAAATTTTAAGGATAATAATTTGAAATATATTTACTACTAGAAAAGGAACACTGCAAAAGTGAGGTATCTATTTGAAGTTATGCAACAATGAAAGCATTTTCATGTCAGTAAATTCTGTGATAACACTGAAACTTGTTGAAAGTCACAAGTGTTATTAGCTGAGTATATCTGTTTCAAATAAATGTAATAAATCTGTTTCAATTTAACAACTTAACTTTTACTTTTGATGAAATAATAATAATGTCCTAATAATACTTTTTTTAAAAAAGATTTTGCATGCTGGAATATTGTATTTTTATAATGTTGTGTTGCTAATTTTATGTAAGTAAAGGATATAAAAACTTCTTTAATCATTGTTGACAATCATTTTTAAGTTTTACTTCCATACAAGCAAATATATAGTTTTTTCAGTGTCCACACACTCTTTATTGTACTTCATTTCACTGTAGTTTGGCTGCTGCTGGTTTTTATTTTGTGCATGTTGTATCCATTAACTAAACAAGCTGTTTAGATTAGTTTTGACATTGCAGGTCTCTGAATGTGTCTCTGTTGTAACTCAATTTATTGTAGGGATTTTCTTTGGTCAAGTTTTTTTCTTTTGATTTGGCAGGACTTGTCTCCGGTTTGGGAGGAAATGGATTTATCCATTACATGTATTTCATTAAAAGAGAACATTTTTGGACATTTTGTATGAAAACTTGAATGAAGCTGCCTTATAATATTAATCTTTCTCAATGAATAGCCTTCTCAACCTTTTGGTAGAGCATATTTATTTCAAACTGATTCCTCCCACAAAGTGTCATAATTTTGTAAATTTTTCAAAAACATGAAATGTCCATTGATAATAAGGTGCTACTTCTGACACAAACTTAAACAAACTGTAAGTATAATAAAAACATATATTTAATTGTATATTTGTTGAAGTAAAAATATGTCTGATTTTTAAGCACAATAACAGTTGTGGCTCTTGACAAATCTCACTCCCATATGATTGTGTCCAGACTGAGGTGTACAGGAAATACTCATTGGAAAAGCAGTTACACTTTTTAAATCCATCATCCAAAAACAGATTAACATGTTTTATATGGTTCTACAAAGACCGAGCCACTGATTATATGATTGTTTTTGGTCTTTTTTTACATGACTATTATTATTTTTTTATATATATTTGTCATTTAATGTTTACTGTTTATGTTATATGTTTTATTTAGATAATATAAATATATGCGTATTAAAACATATTTAATGGTGAAAAATTAATGCATATGAGTGTAAATGGACTAAACCAGCTGTTTGGGGTCTGCATGGTCAGGGATCATTAAAGCAGTTATCTATATGCAATACTAGGCTTTCATTTCTTTCAAGTTGCTACAATTTTCCAAACAACAGTATACACGTCTTCTTCACAAATAAAGATTTTTCAGCCTCAGCTATGTAACATGATGGTATGTGAATGAGGTACATTTCAGTTATGTAAGAGGAGTCTATGGATTTCTGATCCCCTGCTGATCATCAACAAGCTCCTCTACTCACTTCCCCCCTCTGTTGGCCGATCAGCAGCAGAGCTGATACAGGTGATGACCTCTGGGAAACGACCTGAATGCACTCATGAGATGTTGTTCTCTTCATTTCACTTCATCGCTGGACGCTGAAGCCTTCACAGCAGCAGACTGCATGGCGGCAGCTCTCATACTCACTCCGTAATACGCTGTGAGTTTTACACTCTCCCCTGAGTTCTGTGCAGGTGCCATCTGTCTCAGTGTGAAGCAGAAACGGGTTCAGTGGGAGCAGAAGTTTGGAAGAAACTGACAACACAGAATGTAGGTCAGCAGGTTCCCACACCAGCCCTGCACTGCTGTCCAGGAGCTTCAACTCTGTGGCTTTTTCTGAAGAACCTGCAGACTTTCCGCCCAGAGGAGAAAACTTTAGAGCCCCCTGTCAGTTAGTGTTTTCAGTGTTTAGCTGATACTCTGTTTTTGGGCTCATATTCCACTTTTTTCCGCTGCTGAATTCATTTAGTTTGGCTGCTGCAGCAGAATCTCCCCACTGGGATCAATACACATTTATCTTATCTTTAAGTATTCCAAAATCAGACAGATGTCTTGTCTTACTCAACACTACAGCATGTGTGTGTGTGTGTGTGTGTGTGTGTGTGTGTGTGTGCATATGTGTGTGTGTCTGGCAGTCAGGAGCCACACTGCACACAGCTGGTGGCGCAGATGCAGCGTCTCGTCCCAGCAGGGTGTATTCTTAGCTCCCTAAAACCCAATAAGTGAAATGAGATTAGACAACACACACACACACACACACACATACACACACACACACATACATAGACACACTTGCACACATAGCCCAAACCTCAACCACCACCACCCACACAGAGACACACACATGCTTAAGACTGAGTCCATGTGTGAAGAGTGGCTGCTGCTGAAGTCTCCTGTCTGAGGTTTTTCTGGGTCTTTCCACATCTGCGTGTGTGTGACTGTGTGTGTGTGTGTGTGTGTGACTGAAAGCAGCTCTGCTGTCACATGTTAACATACATGTCCATTGTCCTTAACATATAATTTTCCTTTTTATTTCCCTCTGGAGTAGCTTTAAGGTTAGAAAAGTCATTTTATTCTACAGTGTCTGACAGTGTAACATATTGCATATTCTGCACAACCTTGTCTTAGCTCTTGAAGCTGTATGATGTGAGCAAAATATTCAGTTTTTGGAATTTTTGTTATATTTTGTGCATTCATTTTATACATTTAATCCTGAACTGAGTCTGACACAGTTTGACGTTTTGAAGATTTTCACCACTAAAATTCACTAGAATTTTGAATAAAGGTCTGTGAGTTTGAATAAAGTTTGTTAGCTACTGACTCACCCACCAGCAGGTCAGTGTCAGTAGGGTTAACAAAATGAACAAATTGTTAATTTATTTTTGTGTGTTTTGCTCATGTCTGTATTTGTTTCTCTTGATTCATGCACACATTTTAGCTTTTATGTTTACTGTAATTGTGAGGTGTCGCAATTGTATCAGTGAGTCCAATGGTCATATTAGACTTTCACCATGTATTTATATGCTAAGAAGTAGCAGCTCATACACACATATATTCATATATTTTTGATAATATTTTATGTTGTACTAGTGTTTTCGTCTTATACTAACAGTATGTAATATAGTATTATGTGTATGTATATTATATAATATTACATTAATATATTATGTTATATTATGCCAATCAATACAGACACGGTTATATTTTTTACTTATCATATTATATTATATTACATTATATTGTATTCTGTTATGGTGCTTTGTACCATGTAGCTTTATGCTTACACTGAAATACAATACTACATAACATTATATATACAATATAACATAATCCTCTATCATCACTACACTACACACGGTGTCTAGTAATAGTCAGTAAGTCAGTAATCATAATAACATGTTATGTAAAGTCCTGCTATTTACCATTTTTACATAATTTATAAACATTTCAAATGGTTTATGAAACATAAGCAGATACAGCTGTTAGAATTTGTTGTTAGTATTATTAAGTATTATACAAATTTCTCCTGAGATCAGTGAAGTTTGATCTTGTTATATGTTTTCATCTTAGTACATTTTAATTAATATATGTATGTACCTGCTGCAGTGTGTGTATGTGTGTATCTGCATACAGCGTTTATATTTATTATGATTAACCTCTTAGACCCTGGTTATGTCTTTAAATTCCCCTAAAATAAGGCTAAAGGTACTGTATAATATCTGTAGAATATCTTTATCCTGTAAGTGCTTGTTTAGTCATTTCATTCAAATTACTACTGACATTGAATGTAACATTCAAACTGTAATCCAGTGCTGTGTTTCCTATGGTTTCAATATTTAAAATAGAAATACTCTACATGTTTGTGCATCTCCTTATACACCTTTCCCCATAATTCAGTCCTGACATATTTGGTATATTTGGAAACGCTGAGATCCTCACTGCTGTTAAAAATAAAGTCCTGTGGGTTTGACAGAAGTCATTTGCAGTGATGGACCGGGGCAGCCTTGATCCTGTACAATAAATAAAGTACATGTGTTTTTTCTCATTTAAATGCCTTTGTTATGTAAATATTTTTTGAATATCATCTTTCAGTCTTCAGTCCTCCACCTCGCTCTTCTTCTCCGCCAGGATCAGGTGAGTCATATAGAGTCCTCAGTGGTGTTACATGAGGCCAGCATGGCTGCCTCACCTTATTATCCTCCTACAACGTTTTCATCAATCAATAGTGTGTAGCTGACATTTGTCATATTATTGGGATTTGCTGGTTTCAAATGCAGACATTTTGCAGCCAAGCTTTAAATAGCCTGTTGACCGCAGAATATTTGGTTGAGTGTGTGACAGAGAGAGTGAGCTGCTGCCAAGAAGTGTGTGCGGTGTTGTGAGTGTGTGTGTGTGTGTGTATGTGTGTAAGTGAAAGAGAGCGTGATTTATGTGTGTGTTGGAGAGGAGTGGAGGGTGACTGGGGAGGGCATTAGTGAATGGCTGTGCTATTGCATCCTCCCAGGAGACCTCTAAAACACACACATAGTCTCGTCTACACACATACACACACACAGAGAGAGAGAGAGAGAGAGAGAGAGAGAGAGAGAGAGAGAGAGAGAGTACCTTAGCAGTTCACTAAACCCGCCTCCTTCATCCCCAGAAAACTCCCATCTCGCTGCCATACCTCTATATCCTCGCACCGCCCCTCAACTAAAGTCAGCACACACATTCTCTCCTCTGCCAGACACACCGAGAGACGGTGGTGTGTGAGGAGGAGCCGTGCGTATTTACGCTCAGAGTGAGTGCATGTGTCGGGGAGAGTTGGAGAGCCCGCAGCGCGCAGACTGGAGAGCCCCGCTTGTCTGAGAGCGGGACCCGGCAGCCGGTGATAAGCCTTCAGAGAGGAGCAGGAGGAAGAACCGCCTGAGAGCTCCTTCATTTATTTGACTGCCTCTCCACGCGCTCTCCCGGCTGACGTTAACGCGCAGCTGAGAAGGAAAGCAAACAAGTTGATCAAGAAGAAGGGTCCGATTCAGCCCGAGCAACTCTAAAGTTTTGACCGTATTTTTAGTATCCCCCCTCCCCTTTTTTCCCCCTCTCCCCGTCCCCTCTGAGAGCGGAGTGGCAGAGGGAGGGACGGGAGAACCGGGCGGACGGACCGCGAAGCTGCGCGCCTCCCCGGTGGCTGATCCACTGGATGCGGGGTGATGGATTAACAGCCTTCCTCGGACCCTGCCGGTTTTTGTTGTTCTTTCACCGCCGACCCCCTGTCCACTTTGGGATTATTTCAGCGCTCACCGACCCCCACCCTCCCCCCTTCTCGAGATGACAGAGGAATATGTTTTGCGGTGCGTCCTGATGCTCTGCTGCGCGCTCCTCTCCGCCAACGCGAGTAACTGGCTGTAAGTTGGACTTCACATATCTAACCCCGTTCCTGATTTCAGAGAGTGGAGCGCATCATTCGCTCTTTTTCACCTCCACTCTTACCATTCACCTGTTCTCTTTCTCCTCCTCATCATCTTCACATCATCCTCCTCCGTTCTCTTTACCTCCAGCTCAGTGGCCGCTCAGGTTAATTGTTAACCATCCACACACACACACACACACACACTCGCACTCTCTCCGTCTGTCTCTCGCGGTCTCTCTTTCTCCCCCCCAGACTTAATAACTTACCAACACCGCTACACCCCCACCCCCCCGCGCGCTAAGACCCTTACAAAAAAGTCAACCCACAAGTGAAAAAGCACATGTTCTTTTTTGGAAAAGGCGCGGGTTTCGATTTAGGTGAAATTTCATAGGTTATACTTTATTGACAATGACAGTGCATTTTGAGTGTAAAAAGAAGTTTTATATATGAAGCTAACAAATAGATATGTTAGAATAACATTCAGCTACAGCCTGAAGAAAAAAAATCATAAAGTCGGCGTCAGGTGTCATTTGTTTTTAAGTGACCTGGTCTCCTCTGCGAGTTTTCTCACCCTGATTCCCCCCAACCCCATTTGAGAGGAGTTGTTCTGATGAATCTGATCAGTACATTTAGAACAGATGTAGCAGATACCTAATAGAGAGAATTAAGATTTTAGGCTGTAAAAACTTGATGAGCTATCTTTTTTGTAAAAAATAAATAAATAAATCTTCACTTCAAGTAACTGTGAGGCGTTCACAGACCAATTAAACCCCATTCATCCTCAATGTCATTTTTCATCCTCCTAATTTCATGTTTTAGTCAACGCTATTGCCTTGTTGCAGGTCAAGAGAAAGTAGAACATTGATGAAGTCATAATTATGCAGGTGTGGGACAGGTTAGCTGCATCTGTGCTAAAGAACTACTGTAACAAAAATACCAAAATTATAAAATGAAGACGGAGACAGATATTACCAGAATACCACATGAATATTAGAGTGATAGCAAAATACTTATAATTACATAAAGTAAAATAAAACCACCATTAGTTTACCATTAAATTCTACAGATGGTGGCCAAGTGAACATAATGCAATATCACTGGGATATCTCTGGAGAGTAGAAATAATAGGAAGCTTAAGCAAGGTTAGTAAAAGCTGACGCCCATGTAAGAATATTTTATTGTTAATTTATGTATTTAATTCAAGAAGATGTCAGAGCCATCAGACAACAGGAGTCTAGTTAAGTCCCCGTCGGGGATAATGCACAGCGTGAGCCTGTAGCTGAAGTGCACAGTGCCACCTCTTCCTGGGGCCGGTCGGTTGGGTCGCATGTGTGTGCCTGCTCTCCCGGCAGCCTGTGGGAGGTGGTTAGGTGGGTTTCTGCATTCCTCCACAGGCTCCGCTCCATTTTCTGCTGCCATTCATTCCTTCCAGCTTCAGCAAATTTACAAGCAGCGCTCATCATTTCAAAGGGACTTTTCCCTTTCTCTTCCACAGAATCGAGGCTCAGATGATATGAATTAAACTTGACACTGATACAGTTATTATTATCTGAAACGCTTCCCTGCTCTTCTAATCTTCCTATGGGGGATTAAAAGGGGTGGCAACTTTGCTAAATAGTGACTGCATGTTGACTTTCATAGCTGTATTTTTATTTTACTTCATTTTCCTTGTGTTAATGCCTTGACGAGATTCATAGGATCACCACAGCCTACTATGTTTATATGAGAATAGTGCTGCAGACGGCCTAACTGATATTGTTGACAGATTCATCAGAATAAGTCAAATTAAGGCCACGCCAAACAACTCTGCCTACCTTGAACTCCGTCACTGAGTGCAGGGTAATTGTGCTGTTTGGGGCTGAAGGCGTGGTGACAGCAGCACAGAGCAGGCATGTACAGGCAAGCTGCCGAGCTGCCAGTCTGCTCTACGGGATTATACTGTTCAGGAAAACCTGTGTGGGGCTGTGTGGACTGTATCTGAGTCCTCAACACCTCAACAAACCCTCATGCTTCAGTCTCACCTGCACACAGCAGCAGGTAGGCTCAGGGTCAAAGGATGGGAAGCAATTAGATTACTGCTGTTAACAAGTGGTGGGAGCTCAGATCATAAAACATGCAACAACTAACTTTCTGTATATACAGAACAGTTCAGCACAGCAGCATTTGGCTTCATCTCTCACATGTCACGAGACTGTGACTTACTGTCAATAAAATATTTCAATGAAATGACGTGAGAACATGGACGAATTATGAAACAGTCGGCCCTTGAGCACAGACAAGACTTTCTCCTACAGAGGAGCATAGGCCCAGGGCCCACCTGACTCCTGGGTACCTGACTGGCCTGTTCAGGAATCCATCTGTGAGTGGGAAGAGTATGCATCTAGATGGCTGAGGTTCATTTTAATATAAATAATGAATAATGTATTGATTTGTTTCAACAACAAAAAAAAAAGACTTTTTGTCTTTTAATTTCCTGCCTATGTGGGAATGTGTTATGTTGCGTAGGTTGACATGTGTTAGTATTTGTGTTTTATTATGTGTTTATAACAAAACAACATCATAACAGAAGTGGCCATTCAAAATGTGTGTTATATACAGTATATAAATATTTTTGCTCCGTCCAGTTGGCTTAATACTGTGTAAAAAGCTGATTATTCAAAATTACATTATTAATAAAATCTACATTACATATTTTACAATAAGGTGAAAAGTTAAAGTTATATTTTAATTTATATTTGTAATTCAGGTTCCAGACTAGCAAAGCGAAAATCAGCTGGTGTAGTGATTGTAATACTAAAACTTTAAAAAGCTGGATTACAGGCATGATAAATTAAGCATCGGCACTTTGAAAACATCAAGCTGCTTCTGCAACCGGCTGAGCCAGTTGTAAGCCACTTAACACAGAATGTAACGCTGCACCAAAGATCATCTTTTTAATCTGTCGAGTATGTGGTGATGTCAGGTCACGTGACCTCCTTATTTATAATTGTGGACATGTGTTCTCAACCTTTAGAACTTTACAGCAGGCTGTGTGATCTGACCGGGACTGCGACTTGAGTTTACTATGCCAATAGCAACAGAATATTAAAAGACAAAAGTGGAAGTGGAACAAATGAAAAAAGGGGCTGGACACATAAAGTCAATACAGTTTGCAGGGGGCAACCCAGTGATTTAGATTTAAACAGCCAGACAACTCTGAGGAGGCAAAAATTGTATGATAAAAATGTTCAAAATCGAAGCAGCAGAGGCTGATATATCATGACTTTATGGGAAAAGTCAGACATTACACATCACAGGCTGAGTAATAGCTTTATATGTTAAGTCAGTGGAGTAAGTAAAGATCTACCAGTTTAATCCGATTGTTTTGTTTGTTTGGATGGTGATAGTGTTTTTTAACAGTAGATTAAATTTTGCTTGTACTTCAACCAGTGAAAAGATACCCAGGACTTGAAATGCAGTGAATTTAGACAAAATATTGTGTTTTAGAAAACTATGTAACAGTTTGAGTTTTCAGTTATATTTGCACAGCATTGTTACTATTGATTAATCCTGCCAAAATATTTTCTGGTTTTCTGTCTTCTGTAAATTGAATACCTTCAGGGTTTTGGACTGTAGGCCATGTTAAGCTCTGAGAAACTGTGGTGGGCGTTTTCCACAATTTTCTGACATCTTATAGATCAACCCAGTATTTGTTAATCATGAAAAATACTCAGAAGATAAATATATAATGATAATAATTATAATAATTACAGCTCTCATTCTGTTCATAAACTGTATTGGAGAAATACGACATGCTATAATTATTTCACCCATGAGACATTTCTTTAAATCTGCATACATGATTCACAACAGCTTAACTGTTTCTAACACCTGTCAGCTGCTCTTGCGTCACAGTAAACCGCAGCCTGAACTGGACTGTTTGTTTACCTCACCTGTACCTCTGCCTGTCACCGTCACCTTTAGTCTGTGAGCCAGGATGTAATCACTTTGCCAAATCTCGGTGGCTGCTGAGTCATCTTTGGCGTCCCACCGAGGAACAGGGATTTCAGTGCTACTTTTCATTAGTCTGTCTGTCGTCACCCTCCTCCTCCTCTTCCTCCTCTTACCCTGCACCGACTGGTTCTGCTGCACCTGCATGCTGCTCCAGGTCAGCTGTGAGTGTATGCGTGCGTGTGTGCATGTCTGTGTTTTTGTATGTAGGATTTTCGTTTTATGATAGACTATGTAATCTGGCATCTCCCTCAACAGTGGCACACACTCCATAATTACAACTCCAACTGCAGAAGAACGGAAGCCACTTACACACCCACTTCAACCCACACAGCGACACATGTGGAGCTGAAGACAATGTTAGAAAGGAGGCATAAAAGTTGTCTGTGTGCGTATGTGTGCGAGTGGATTCACTTTAGTCTGCAGAAGAAAAAATCTGAAGTTTTAATCTGTAAAGTTACTTACGAATTTAAGAAGTTTTACAGTAAAGGCTTGACAGATTCTGTTCTGTAGGGTTTTGCAAATATATGGTCAGAAACCAAAGATGAATAAAAATTTTGGAGGCACCCCTGTGGCTTAGGAGTTAAAGGATTGTTACTAATCCTCTGCCATAGCTCCACTGGAGGTACATTAAGAAGCTGTCTCTTAATAGTCAGTATGAATGATTATAGTAATCAAAACCTGTTTTAGTGTATATACATGTACATGAACATGTGAGTATTGTTTTATGACAATGCTATTATAATGAATAATGATAATAACAATGAAACACAACATCAATGGTTCAAATCCAGTAAGGGAATTTTTGTTGCAGCTACCTTGTGTCTCATCTAGTTTTACTGCTTGAAATAAAAGTATAATAATGCTGAAAATCAAAAATCAATCCACAAATTCTAAATTCTGACCTGGTGAAGTGATAGTGCTAGAGGGCGGAAGTTAGGGGATCACCAAAGTGATTACAATTCATCCTGAGGTGGGCACGAATGCCTGTACTAACTTGCATCGTGATCCATCCAAAAGCTGTTAAGATAGTTCATTCAAAACAAAAATGTCAATTTCATGGTGGTGGTAGATAAAAAGGGTAGGAGGATCACCAAAGTCATCTGGATTCATCCTCTTAGGACCTTGAATCTACAACATTCCATGCCTTACCATCCGATATTTAAGTGTTGCCTACAGTGATGAACTTGACAGCTACTGGATGGATTTGGTTCAGATGTTCATGGTTTTGTAATAACATTCTGCAATAACTGTGATGATCCGCTGACTTTTCATATAGTGACATCATCAGCGGCATCAGTCGCAATGTTTTACTTGTGTTTCATACGAGTCAGCAAATGTTAGCATGTTGACACACTAAACTAAGATGATGAACATGGTAAATATTACACCTGCTGAACACAAACTTAGTTAGTTAGTTATTGTGAGCATATTAACTTGCTGACATTAGCATGTAGCTGCAGCATGTATGGCATACTACCATGAGTGTAAACTCTTACTCTTCTGTGAAATGATTCTGTGTCCTTGTTTCAAAATGTTTTCAAAGGTTTCTTAAAATGCAAGAAAAAAAATCTCAAACACTGACCTAAGAAAATGTGCTTGAGAATAATTACACTCACCACTGCTGTGGATAAAGGAGGATTACATCTGGCATGTGTCTTAAGAAAAGACCAAAAACAAGAGGCCTTACTCAATTTCATTTATTTGTTTAGTTAAACTATCATGGATCTGCTCTGCAGAAAGGATTACAACCCTCATTTATTTGCTTAGGAAAGCATGTCTCCTTTAAAACCTAGAAAGAGTTGAGTGTTTACATTTTAAACACTTCACTTTCAGTAGGGAACAGCGGGTTCAAGTCTGGAGGTGCTACTGTCAACGTGAAGAAAAAGATACAGCAGAAAGGCAAACAGAATATGGAAGTGAATATAGCTGGAAGGTAACATTATCACTGAATGATCTGGTTTAGACAGGATAATTAAATATGGTGTTTTGTGTGTATGCTTCATCAAACCAAAGAGACAAAGGAGGTAGGTTCGGGAGGATGCTGAAACTCAGGAGAGAGAGATGGTCCAAAATGGTAGTCTAAGCTCTTTAGAGGCTCAGTCCAGATGCTGCAGGTTCATGCACATAGGCCTCTTTACTCCACCTACAAACAACCTGCAGGAATAAAAAAGGAAAAACAGCAGAGCAAAGCAGGCAGGCAGACAGAGTGGGAGATTTGTCACAGTTATATCTCAGATAACTCACTAACCCTAACTCTAACCTCATGTCAACTACGTCCATTTATATATTGCAGGATAAAGAGCACACACACTGGTCCTTTTTTCAGTCCCTCTCAGTCTCTCGCTTTGTCTTTCTGTTTCTTTGTGTGTGTGAGTGTATACTTTTACGTGTAAGTGTGTGAACATATATGCATATGTCCTGGACGGCCAGATGCTAAAGATATGGCAGCTGATGGGTAACCAGAGAAAGCAGAGACCTTGGGTTCGTGGTACTTGTGGTACATGCTGGCGCCTCACACTTCTTTTACACCCTCTCACACACACACAAATACACACACAGACAGATACAAATGTGGTGGAGCTGCTGCGTGTTATTTCAAGACCTCTTGTCACCAGAATGTGTACAATTATTGTGACACACTTGGAGCCACGGGAATCACTCAGGGCAACCAGATTATGGCCAGGAGAGCACGGGCTGACGAGGAAACACCATGGTTGGTGAAACTTGCAAGTGAGCAAGTAATAGATGGGAACAGTTTACTTGATAATGTTCATAGGCAAATGCATGTTATTGTAAACCAGAGGTAGCACCTCTTTTGTAGTTAAGCCCACTTACTTCAACACCTTTGCCCGATTGCAGCATTTTGCATCAAAAATCTAAACTCATAACTCAGTCAAATCAAAATACACAGACACCATATACCGACATTGTCTTCAGTATCAAAGTAATCCAGTGATAGTGGGCTATGCATCAATGTGTACACTGCAAACAGACCAAAAGCATAAGCTAAGAGATCCTGCTCAGTAGTGATGAGAAGGAACCAGATAAGTGAGAGCCATGCTGTAAATGAATTCTAACCTTGTGCACAGAGAGTTCTTTATACATACAAACTTGTGTACAACACACTGTTTACATATGTGTGTTAGCTGTGTAAACAGTAAGCAGGAGTGGTAAATGGTGCGCGTCCAAACTTGCCCACTGCTGACTTCATGACTGATTTTAACTTTACAAGCAAGCTTATCTCATTATCTATCCAAACTGAATGTGAAAATAAAAACTGTATGTTCATCTTTGACACTGTAGAAAAACCCTTCACTAATGCAAATATATGGATGCACATCATGTGAGTTGTCTTTTATTTTAGCCAGTGTGTTATGGTAAAGCCATCCTGTTCACTTGCTCACTTTCTTTCTGTGTCATTAGAAAGTCATGAGATTGTCAACCTACTCAATTTCCAATCGCATTTTCTCATACATGTTGGTATCAACACACTCTCCTCTTGCAGCTCATTGACTTTAAATAGGCCATAATTAAAACAAATTCTCAAAAAAATATAGCTTACCATAGATTTGCAATAACTACAGACACATTCATTTCTTTGCAAGCCACTTGGCATCTCTGTGCAGCTTTTTGCCACTTTTGGGTTAGGGTTATTTAGCCCACACATACTGTAGGCTGTGTGGTTGAGTCTTTTCTGGTAAGGTGTTGGTGGAGACCAAAACACACAAGCTAATAGGATTTGTCAGGTGTTCTGAATGGTGTTCTCTCTGCTCTGTGTCTGGTTTAAGCAGCAAATTGTTGGAAGGGAATGTAAATTATAATAATCGGATGATACATCAGAGTCTCTTTGACACTCTACTGGTCAAAAATGCAGCTTAAAAAAAACACTCTTATAATTTACAAAGTGAGCTTGATGCACAGTCCCATTTTATGTTTTAAATATGAATTAAGTACTGAGTTATCATATTATTATGTCTCTAATAATCTAAATGTCATTTACCATTATCCGCTAGTGTTTTTAACTATTGGACTGTTAAAAAGTTGATACAGTGTTACTTTTGTCTCTCAGCTGACTCGTACTATTTTAGCCTGCAACTCAATAAAAATGGCTGACACGATGTGTAGAGAGATCAAGGGACACTGGCACCCACTGGAATCTGATTGGCCAGGCCTGGTGTTCCCTCGCCAGATTTTCAAGTTAGCTTCTGGCAAGGACTTATGGAAGCTTGTTGAATACAAACTACTTCTGGCTCTGTGGGTGGCAATGTCAGCCTGTCTGTTCGTTGGTCAGTCCACCACCAGACCTGTTGCTGGAAGCTGTGCAGACATTCATGGAGCCCAAAAAAATGTATCATACTGACTTTAGTGATCTTGACTTTTCCCCTAGCTGCACCATGAGGTTGACATTTGTGTTTGTTTTTTTGTGAAACATCTGAAGAACTGTTTGATGAATTGCCCTTGAATTTGCTACACACGTTCATGTATCCTACAGGATGAAATGAAATCACTGACTCCTTTACTTTTAATCTATCGCTATAATCAGATTCACTTTGGCTTACCAAAAACCTCCTAAATTAATATCTCACAGAACTGCTAGGATGGCTGTGGACTATTAGTTGTTGTTTTTTGTTTTTTTGTTTTTTACAAATTGGTTTAAATGACAAGATACTTAAATATGACTGTCTACTACCTGTAAACACTCTTTTCACATTTAAAAGAAAAAGCTAAAAACTTGTTTTTCAGAAAGTCATGAACATAGCTCTACAAAAGAAAACACACTGAGAGCTAAAAGCTGCACCCTGTGAATGGATGATGTTTTACAGAGATGTAGAGACTTGCTTGTTGAAAAGCTGATATGATCATGCATGCCGATCATCTTTGCCCAACCAAATCCAACAGCGCAAAACCTCCACGTCACTTTGGTGGTATGATACATTTTCTACCAGCTTCACTCATAGTTAGCTAGCTACTAAGCTGACTTTACCTAAACAGAGAAATGGTCACAGGTACACAGCACAGGAATCAGCTGCAGCCAAGACCTGCATTTAGAAACAATCAGCTGTTCGCAGCTATTGTTTCCCAAGAGCTACAGACCGCCAACATGGCCGCCAGAGTGTTTGTTACATCACCTGAAATACGATAGAAAGAAGGACAAAGAATCAGAGGACAGTGACATTAACACAGGCTGTAGACTGTGCTCGGATGAGGCCAGTGCCCATGAACATTACACTGACACACACATACACACACACTAATTGGTTTCTAGGATTTTGGGGCCGTGGCACTAACACCAAGCAGGAGGTTAATTTCATGGCTTTTATTGCCTCTTTTCCCCAAATGTGTGTGAAAGTGTGTTTTTGTGTGGATATGTATGCGTGTGTGTGAGGGTTGTGGTGTTGGCAGAGCATGTTATTTTTAGGGGGAAATGAGCTCTAGTGGAGCCAGCAGCATATAAATACACCCAGACACACGCGTGGGCACATAAAAACACACACACAAAACTCTTCTAGTGTGAGCTGCTAGCTGCGCAGTAAAAGTGTTAATTGAACTCATCATTTTTATTTTCTCCTTTAACTCCTTCCCGTCTTATCACTTCACTGTCTCCCTCCTTCCACTTTTTTTGTCTTTCCTTCACTGTCTGACTTAAAATGATCCCCTCCGTCCTTTTTCCATTTTCTTTCCCCTCACATTCTCCCTCCTCCTTATCTTTCATTCTTTCCATCGGAGGTACTGTCTCTTTCAAACATTTATTTTATTTGTCACTGAATACAGAAAAGCAGAGCTATTTTCACTAGTATGACTCAAAATTAGATCCACCTAGCCTTACAATACAAAAACCCTCACACCCACCGATTATGACCACCACCACCTCCACCTGAAGGTGGCTATATGCCAGCAGTGCTCTGTTTTTTATTTGTTTTATTTGTTGTTTTATATTTGATTTTTTTGTTCATAAGCATTTGAGAAGTTTTATCTATCATTTAAATTATTCACACTTTTTTGAACCCTGGCAAAGAAATACATACAACATATTACTTCCCAAATGCCTCACATTCTATATCTGAACATCTGTATTTCAAAGCATAGATTATCCTTAAAATCATATAGTCTTCATAGATACATACTCATTACATCAACAACATGCATTTAAGTTGCAGGGTAAATCTTGCAGTCATGCCTACATCAATGACAATTATGCCAGAGTTTATGGTGAGGTGTGTTTCAAGTTATTATCAAATAGTGTTGTGGTCATGTTTTAATATAAAAGTTGCAACCTCTGACTGCTGGCATGAACTTGAATGTAAACTCAGAATACTGGTGTTGAGGGCAAACATTATCTTTCTGTGTTTTATGAATGTTTTACAGTCCACTTCCAAGTGCATTACAAACTAAGGCTGTCCCGTTTTCAAAATTATTCAAGATCGCAAATTCATTCAAACTAATTTGAATGCACCCTCCTCCCCCATGCACTCTAACCTGCTCCCCCAAAACACCACAAAATATTATCATTTTCGTTACTTTATTAACTTGTTCCTCTGCTCATCTGCGCTGCCTCCACTGGTTCACCAGGATAGTGAGCTAGCAGGTGAGTCTGATACACTTAAAGAGACTGCAGCCTACATTTCGAACATGTCATTACAGCTCGAATATGAATTTTTCACCCCACATTCGAACGAATGTTCAAAAATTAAAAGAAAAGAAAGAAAAAATTAAGAAAAATTAGACTGTGTTGCCATCCTGTTAGTGTAAAAAAAGTTAGTGCTAGGTGGTTAAACTGTTGATTGGAATTATGCTTGATGTGTAATAAAATACTGTTTTAACAGACACCTGCCAGACATTCTCTGTGTTTTCTGTCAACAAACTGACAGAATGGTAGATGTAATCTGGACATACAATACAGTAATTGATAGAGGACTGGTTGTAAACCTATACCGAACCTTATAGAATAGGTTTAATTTTCTCTTCATACAATACTTACATACATTGTGTACAGTGAGAGGATTATCAGTGGCTGTATTTGCTGAGAGATTCCTTCTTAAAGTAAGTCTGTATGAAAATGTTCAGCCAAAGCTGCTATGAGGCTTTAACAGTCTTTTCAGAATGTAATATCTTTTTTAATGGTAAATGTCACTTAAATTGCAGAACTGCACAAAAGAAACTGTGAATGGACTCCGTGGCCTGCCTGAGGTAGTGCCCTCTAGGCAACAATGACTGAGTCATTCAGTCATGATGAGTAGATATTTTGGGGGAGAAAATCTTCAAGATGAAGCATTACCTGTCAGAAATTTCTGACAAATATGGAAAAATATTTTTTCTGAGGTTTGGAGGTCAGCTGCAGCACAGCACTGCGAAGTTTTAGTCTTAATGAGTGACACCGAAGCAGGGTAGATGCTCAATGGCACTGGACTTGAGAGAGGTTCAAAGGTTAACATGAGGTCTGTAAGAAGTTAGTGTTGGTTAGTTGTCTTTGCAGCTCCCCTTTTTTCTTTTCACTCAGGAAAGATGTTATCAAGACCCCTATCAGCATAGTCTGATATATAGAGGTGTACAATAGTTCTTTTTTAAGTTATTTTTTGGGTCTCTCTTTGTGAAGAGAGACAGGAAATGGGGAGAATGTAGGCATGCAGTAAAGGTCTGACCAGATTGGGAGTCGAACCAGGGACTCACTGCCCAGAGCGCTAAGGCCCATGTAGTATGTCAAAGACAGGTTTATTTTATTATTATTATTATTATTATTTTGCCACCTACCTGTAATTTAAGAATTTAAGCCAGAGTTTGCTTTGAACAGACAGTGGACAGTGTTTCAGGAACATGCTGGACAGACAAGAAAAAAAACAGTCCGTCTTCAACTGCTAGGACACTGAACATCAGAAGCTGTTGAGTCTTGTGAGGTACCTGAAGGTAAACTGAGAGAGTAGTGCCCTCTAGAGGTCACTATATGTTTTGCATACTGTAGATGTCCACTGCAGAGGGGACAGGGAGGGTTAGCTCAGGTCACACCACAGTCACACTTTACGAGCACTTTAAATCTCTGCTGCCTGCAGCCTCTCAACAGGCAAGAGTGAATGTAAGGGTTTACTGTTAGTGTTTGTGAAACTGTGTTATTGCTTCGTGTCATTTGAATTCTCCTCCTGGCACTTTGTTGGTCTGAAGAAAAACATTTTGGTGCATCAAGTTAAAGACTCAGTTGTAACTTGTTGCAGTGCTGCTCGCAGGTTTGTTAGCTCAGTGCACAGTGCTTCAGTAGAAAAGACATTTCTTAGACTCTTTCTTGCAGCTCTCCTCCTTGCATTTCCCATCCATGCTATATTTACCTGTCACTGTGTACCTCCGCTGTGTGCTCAGTGCTGGAAAGGCAAACATGAGGATATTTTCATATAAATACACATTAGAGATGATGGAGGTGCAGAGAGTCCTCCACAGTTTCTGAGCATTTGTGTCATTTGGTGTGTGTGTGTGTGTGTGTGTGTGTGTGTGTGTGTGTGTGTGTGTGTGTGTGTGCGCGCGCAATGCTGCAAAGTTTACTGAAGTGTATTGCTGTCATGCAGATGTGTCCAACTTCTGTATCCCTCTCTCCCTGCTTTTTCTCTTCTCTACTAGCCATAATCTCTCTTCCTTTTTAGATAAAGATAATTACATTTCAAATACATTTCAGCCAGAACATAAAGGTTGCACCATGGCAGACAGGTAAAGACAGGGTTTAACAAGGGAGTTTAGATCAAACTACAAAGAAATAAAAGGTGTCAGATCCTAGTAGCTTAATAGCAAAAGTTATTTATCTGTATTTACTTAAACTTAACAGACTTAACAAGGGGATATCTACAGCTTGCTTGTTTTGTCTCACAATAGTTTAAAAAGAAAAGAAGCAGGAAATTCTCACATTTAAGAAGCTAAGAACAAGCAAACCACTCTCATATCTGTTCATTCAAAATGAAGCTGGAAGAAATCACTGCTCTTGGCCAAGATATAGTCTGGCACAAAACCTCTGCTAAAACTGAATCCCTGTTTTTAAACTGAAGTTTGTGCATAGTCTATGCAAACAAGATATAACGTATTACGTAGAAAGCTTTAGAAGTGCCGATTGGTGGATTTTGTTTTCTTCAGGCAGGCTAGGTTTTTTCCTCCTGTTTCCAATCTTAATGCTAAACTAAGCTAACCATCTATTGGCTTTAGTGTCATATTTACCATACAGACATGATATGTAGGAGTGGTTTTGAGCCTCTCTAAGTTTCTGCAGAAACTGAGAATGCAAATACACTTATTTCAAACAATGTCAAACTATTCCTTTAACCACTGGGGGGGGGGGGGAGTCTATGGTAACAGCATGTGCAACAAAACAGGCCTTACCTAAGCTCAAAGGTCCACTAACTACCTTCAGAGCTTTCAAGGGTATATCATGATCCTCATTGGGAATGAAGCTCTAAAAGCTGGTACACAGACCTTTGAGCTTAGATTGTTTTGTTACATACAACCTTACTATCATTCAGTCACAATCACAGCTACCGTTTTATTGGAAAAAGCAGTAAATCATATTTATAAATGACTCAAAAGTGATTTTTGCATGCTTTTCATCATTTTTATGTCCTCCCTTGTGATGCAAGTTGTTATCTGTAGACAGGAAATAAGTGTCTTCTCTGTTTAGAATTATCTTTTATTTTCAGTTTTAGCCTCCCATGAGGCTGTGGGGGGCTCTGGGTGGGAGGTATGGAGCATTCCACCTGGACAAAAGTGCGTTCGCAGGCCACTGTGTGTTTGTGTTGCATTACACATTGCAGCCTTCACAACACCACTGGCTCCACTGGGCTTAGGCCCCTGGGATTTAAGCACGCAACCACCAGAGGCCAGAGAGAGAAGAGGGAGAGAAATGAAGATGAAATGTGGGATGATGGTGTGTGTGTGTGTGTGTGTGTGTGTGTGTGTGTGTGTGTGTGTGTGCGTGTGCGTGTGTGTTGCCTTGTCCTTCTGTCTCCTTGTTGTGGTGTTTTGTTAACCTCATCTCTGGGAAGTGAAGGGTACACACAGTAGAATGAACAGATAAAGCGAGGCAGGGCTGAAAAACTCACACACACTCACCCAAGGCCTGCACTGAACTTTTCCCACGCGTGTATATATACACAAACACATATCCAGAAAATCACCTGAATAACAGCTTATCCAATGTTTATTAAATGTTTCCAGGGTGAAAGTCAGGACAGTGGGATGCCATCCAGCTGTTCTTTGCCTGTGTGGTGCTGCCCGTCAGAGCAGTAGCTTTCTGTTGTTGTCTTGTAGTTGCTGTATGATGGTCTCCCAGCTGGATGCCTCAGCCTAAACGTAGCACCCTGCCCAAGGCTACGCTAAACAACAAAGTTTGGGATCAAATGCTGCACATGGCTTTGATGAGAGCCTCGTAACTGCGTTGGAGCAAATCAGAGCAGGGCAGAGATGAGTTGGACTCGGTCCACCCTGGGAGATGGGGCGTGACCTTTTGATTTAGGAGGAGGAATAACCTCACAGAGAGTGGGGTCCCCCAAATATATCTGAACCTCAATTCATAAAACTCCATGCTACTTTCAAACAAATTATTTGTGTAATTAGTTTGTATGACTGCTATTGCTGCTCTTTTTGCCAGTTTTGGTGATGTTTGTCTGTTCAGTGTCTGCATTTTGTCTGCTCAGGCTTCTCTGTCTTGAAAATGAATTTATGCAGATTGGGTTTTCCATGAGTCTGAACCTCTTTCCTGTGGCTCTACTACTCAGCAAGAGTTGCTTCTTGTTTATATTTCTCTAAAACTGCGAAAGCTTTTCACATAAACCAAACCCAACTGAATTAAGTTAAAATATCTGTATCTGTAAAATATATTTGGCTATATATTCTGTTTTGTAAAAAGCCATGATATTAGTGTTGTTAAACTAGTATTCAGTTGGATGTATTAGCATTTACTTGTTGTGCTTCTGTCCACCTGACTGATCTAAATCCAGTGGCTCTTTAGCTGCTAAATTATCCACTATGTTCACTAGCTAGTCTGTTATTGTGTCTGCTGTGGTGGGTAGCGCACAGTATGTTCATCAGGCTATGCGCTAAACATGCTAAATAATCCGCAGAGGAGAGAATAACTACAGCAATTACAATTACACATAGTAACTTGATCAACTGTAAAAAAAAAAATAAAAAAATAACTGATCAGTGCAGCTTTAAACAAAATGTTGGGGGTTCATGACATGAAAACATTGGAGACTCCCTGACGAAGGACGGGGCCTTGGTGGTGCTTCAACTTTATGAGAGAGAGTGAGGTCACCCAAGAGGGTGGATGTGAGCGAATGTGGCTGAGACGTGGTGGAGTGGGAGAGAGCGGGGTTATCACAGCGATGAGTGCTAAATACTGACACTGTCTGGATGGGAAGAGAAGAAGGGGGCCATCAAAGAGGCAAAAAGAAAGAGAGAGCAAGATTAATTATCAGTACTGTGGAGAGGAGGAGATGAAAGGGTGAATAGAGAGGATGGAGCTGTTTGACCTCTGGAGGGATGATATAGTAATTTTACTACAACATTTACAAATAGTATTAGACATAGTGCATCAATACTAAGTTCCTCTAGAATTTCTATCCCTTTTAGCACCCAAGCTCGGCAGGGTTTTAAGAGCTGAGATGTAGCTACAAACCGACCTCTGAAAAATCAGATAAATAATCAAGATGTCATAAAGCCACTGATATGCCTGTCCTGTCCACTAGTGTAAAACACCAGTAGCATGACTTTATGCTGTCCATTATAGCTTTGTCAATAATCAAACAGCAGATTTCTTTGCAGTCTGGATCTGTGCCAGGGTTTGATTGAGACGGGCAAACAGGGCTTTACAGAGGTATGTGTGGTTTTGGGAACTCATAACCCGAGACTCATAAAACAAGCTTGAGAAACCTGAAGGAAAAACATGTCTACTTGTACAGAATAAGAGACTAAAAGTTAATTTTGTTGGACTTTGCCATTGTTAAGGGCCATTTTGATATTCATAATCCTTATTTTGGATGTGAATGTTAAACTTTATAAACTTTAGACACTGTGTTATTGTAATGGTAAATATTGTTACATTTATTT